>NC_086109.1:7829613-7837113 GCF_963921235.1 Mobula hypostoma | reverse complement strand
ATACGTCTCTACCAAAGGAGGTGTAAGACACTCCTTTCCTCGGCTAGACTGCTGGTCACCCTTCGGAAAGGTGTATTTTTATTATTGCACCTGTACAGACATGTGCAGATTAGATTAGATTATGAGGACACTCAGTCCTCGTTTATTGTCATTTAGAAATGCATGCATTAAAAATGATACAATGTTCCTCCGGTATGATATCACAAGACAGACCAAGACTAAAACAGACAAAAACCACATGATTATAACATATAGTTACAACAGTGCAAAGCTATACCATAATTTGATAAAAACAGACCATGGGCGCGGTAAAAAAAAAGTCTCAAAATCCCGATAGCCCCAACATCTCATGCAGACGGTACAAGGAAGAAACTCTCCATGCCGTGAGCTTCCAGCGCCACAAACTTGCCGATGCAGCATCCTGGAAGCACTCGACCACAGTCCGACTCTGAGTCCGTCCGAAAACTTCGAGCCTCCGACCAGGCCTCTGACACCGAGCACTGAGCACCATCCCTGCCGAGCGCTTTGACCCCGGCCCCGGCAACAGGCAATAGGCAAAGCCAAGGATTCGGGGCCTTCCCCTCCGGAGATTTCGGATCACACAGTAGCAGCAGCAACGAAGCAGGCATTTCAGAAGTTTCACCAGATGTTCCTTCATGCTCTCACGTCTGCCTCTATCAAATCAGAATTGTGCACGGCCTCCAACTTGACAGATTACAGATATTCATCACCGGAGAGGCCGCGCGCTGCGTCGTACTGCCATCTTCTCCTCCCGACATGTGTAGGAAAATAAAGTCCAGTTTCTCTTTGATCTGAGGAGGATGCATTGCTCAGTAGATTACACGTGTGTTGAGGCACCATCAAACTCCTCAAGCCTGTTCTCCATTTAGTATGATCACGGCTGATCTACATCGTCCTCTTAGAACACAGAAGAGTAGAGCACAGGAACAGACTCTTCAGCCACTATGTCTGCAGCAAACACGATGACCCATACCCCTCCACTGCCTGCATATCTGTGGGCCGATCGTAAACACGGTGGCTGTGTGGAATGTCATGACAGCGGTGGTGTTAGAGGCAGATACGTTAAGGACATTAAAAAAAAACTCTTCGATAGGCACACATTGTTTACTTCCTGCCTTCAGGGAGAATGTACAGGAGTCTGTTGGCACACACTCAATGATTCAGAAACAGCTTCCTTCCCTCTGCCATCCAATTTCTGAATGGACGGAGCATCCATGAACACTACCTCACTAACACAAGAAAGTCTGCAGATGCTGGAAATCCAGAGCAACACACACAAAATGCTGGAGGAACTCAACAGGTCGGGCAGCACTGATGGAAAAGTGTAAATCCTCAACATTTGTGGCTCAAACACTTCATTGGGACCCCGAAGAAAGGGTCTGTGCTTGATCCGTCGACTGTTTACTCTTCCATAGATGTTGCCTGTCCTGCTGAGTTCCTCCAGCATTCTGTGTGTGAACACTATCCCACTACTTTCTAAATTCCTATTTTTGCACTATTTGTTTAATTTAACTATTCTGTGAATGTTGGTGTCTGTCTGTGCATGTGTATATGTGTGTGTGTGTGTGTGTGTGTGTGTGTGTGTGTGTGTGTGTATGATTGTTTTTCTGTGTATGTTTTATGTGTGATTGTGTGTGAGTGAATGTGTGTGTGTCCATGTATTTGTGTGTGTGCCTGTGTGTGTGTGTGTGTGTGTGTGTGTGTGTGTGAGTGTCTTAGTGTGCGTGGGTATCTATGCATTGTGTTGGTGTCCCTGTGTGTGTGTGTGTGTGTGTGCCTGTGTGTATGTGTGATTGAGTGTTGCTGTGTCTGTGATGTGTTTGTGTGTGTGCTTGTGTATGTGTTTCTATCTGTATGTGTCTGACATTATGTGATTGTCTGTGTGTCTCTTTGTCAGTGTGTGTTTGTGTTTGTGTGTGTGTGTTTGTATGTGTTTGCATCTGTGTCAATGTATGTGTGCGTGTGTCGGTATGTGTGTGTGATTGTAAGTCTGTGCCTGTGTTTGTGTCTGTGCCTGTGTGTGTGTGTGAGTATGTGTTTTTCTGTCAGTTTGTGTGTGTATGTGTGTGACTGTATCTTTGTGTGTGTGTGTGTGTGTACATGTCGGTATGTATATGTTCGTGTGTCAGTGTGTTTTGCGTGTGGTGATTTTGTGAGTGTGAGTGTGTTGGTGTGTATCATTATGTGTGTCAGTGTGATTGAGTGTCTTTGTGTGTGTGAGAGATTGTGTGTGTATGTGTCTGTGTGTGTGTGCGTTTCCATGTGTGAGTGTGTGTGGGGATGGGTCAATATGTATCTAAATGTTTGCCTGTGTGTATGTGTGATTGTGCGTCTGTGTGTGTGTGTCTCATTGGTGTCTGTTTGTGTTTCTGTGAGTTGGAGGGTGTGTCTGTGTGTGTGAGGGTGTGAGTGTGTGTGTCTGTGTGTTTGCTTGTGTTTGTGTGCCTCTGTGTGTCTGTGAACGTGGTGGTGTGTGTGAGTGTGTGTATCTCCGTGTGTGTGTGTGAGTGCGAGTGTGTGTACATGTTTTTGCCCGTGTTTGTGCTCTCTGTGTGCAAAAGTAAGTGTGCATCTGTGCGTGTATTTGTACTTGTGCGTGTGAGTATCAGTGTTTGTGTGCATATCTGTGTGCGTATGTGTATGCAGTCATAGTCATACTTTATTGATCCCGGGGGAAATTGGTTTTTGTTACAGTTGCACCATAAATAATAAATAGTGATAAAACCATAAATAGTTAAATAGTAATATGTAAATTATGCCAGTGAATTATGAAATAAGTCCAGGACCAGCCTATCGGCTCAGGGTGTCTGACCCTCCAAGGGAGGAGTTGTAAAGTTCGATGGCCACAGGCAGGAATGACTTCCTATGACGCTCTGTGTTGCATCTCGGTGGAATGAGTCTCTGGCTGAATGTACTCCTGTGCCCAACCAGTACATTATGTAGTGGATGGGAGACATTGTCCAAGATGGCATGCAACTTAGACAGCATCCTCTTTTCAGACACCACCGTCAGAGAGTCCAGTTCCATCCCCACAATATCACTGGCCTTACGAATGAGTTTGTTGATTCTGTTGGTGTCTGCTACCCTCAGCCTGCTGCCCCAGCACACAACAGCAAACATGATCACACTGGCCATCGCAGACTCGTAGAACATCCTCAGCATCGTCTGGCAGATGTTAAAGGACCTCTGTCTCCTCAGGAAATAGAGACGGCTCTGACCCTTCTTGTAGACAGCCTCAGTGTTCTTTGACCAATCCAATTTATTGTCAATTCGTATCCCCAGGTATTTGTAATCCTCCACCATGTCCACACTGACCCCCTGGATGGAGACAGGGGTCACCGGTACCTTAGCTCTCCTCAGGTCTACCACCAGCTCCTTAGTCTTTTTCACATTAAGCTGCAGATAATTCTGCTCACACCATGTGACAAAGTTTCCTACCGTAGCCCTGTACTTAGCATCATCTCCCTTGCTGATGCATCCAACTATGGCTGAAGATGACAACACTCTATGCAGTAGTTGAAGTCCGAGGTGTAAATGTGGATGTGTGAGTGTAGGTGTGTATGTGTGTGAACACATGAGTGTGTGTCTGTGTGTATGTGAATTTGTGCATGTGAATGTGAGTGTCTGTGTGTTTGTCTGCATGTATGTGTGTGAGAGTGAGAGTGTGTGTGTACTTGTGTCCATGTGTGTTTGTCTGTGTGTGTCTAGGTGTGTGTATATACGTCTGGTGTTTGTGTGTGAGTATCTGTGTCCATGTGTGTCTGTGACCCTGTGCGTGTGAGTGTGTGTTTATCTGCGTGTGTCTGTGAACCTTTGTTTTTTTACGTGCCTGTGTGTGTGTGTGTGTGTGTGTGTATGTGTGTATGTATGTGTGTGTATGTATCAGTGTGTCTGTGAGTATATACCTGTATGAGTGTTAGAGTGTGTGTGCGTGTGTGTGTGTGTGTGTGTGTGTGTGTGTGTGTGTGCGTTTGCATGTGGGTGTGTGTGTCTGTGTGCATGTGAGTGTGCGCGTTTGTGTGTTGGTGTGTATGTTTATCTGTGTGTTTCTCTATGTGTGAATGTGTCCGTGTGAGCAGTTGTGTGTGTCTTTATGTGTGTCTGTAAATAAACCTGTGTGTGCATTGTGTGTCTGTATGTTAGTGTGTCTGTGTGTGCGTGTGTGAGTGTATACGTGTGAGCATGTCTGTGTGTGAGTGTGAATCTGTGTGTGTTTGTATGAGTGTGAGTGTGTGCCTGAATTTGTGTGAGTGTGAGAGTGTGTTTGTGCATATGAGTGTATTAGTGACTCTGACTGTGTCACTACGTTCGGATAGGCGTAAGTGCAGAAGAGACACTGAAGTGGATTGATAGTTCACAGACTTTAAAGTGAACAGAGTTAGAGAACGAAGCCAACACTGCAGCTGAAAGGAAAACTAAATATAAAACGAATACCGCCAGTCTTCAGCATCAGTTGACTCGACAGCCCAATTTCTCAGGCAAGGCCAAATGAAAGCAGGCACATACATATTCATGAGCACAATTGCCTGTATCTACTGCACTGCCCAATCCGTGGATGTGACAGGGTCCTCTTCTCTAGGCACAGCCCCTGAGGAGCCACAGACCCATGTCCACTGGAAGTCCCGGATCAGCGACTTCCCCAATATGTCCTTCACCGGTATCCAAGTACGTTCTTCTGGACCATACGCTCCCAGTCCACAAGGTGCTGGACTTTACCACGTACCTGGTGAGATGTCAGGAGGTGCTGCACAGTATAGACAAGGGAATCATCTACCAGGCGGGGAGGAGGGGGAACTGGGGTGACTGGGGCCAGGGGAGAGGAAGTAACCGGCTTGAACTGAGAAATATAGAGTATTGGGTGGATCTTCATGATGCTGGTTGACGCAATCTATACCACTCCCTGTTGACGGCCTTTTCCACTACAAACCGTCCCACTCAGTGCAGTGCCACTTTCTGGCTCTCAACTTTCATGGAAGATCCCTTGATGCCAACCAGACCTCCTCTCCTGGTTTGAATGGCCTTACCTGTCGGCAGAGCTGATCAGCCTGCCAGGAACGCTGTTTCTGGGCACTCAGCAGAGAAGCCCTGGCTCGTCTCCAGGTGCGGTTATAGCCCTGGATCAGCTGTTCAGCAGCAGGAATTCCTACGTCGATCTCCTGATCAGGGAAGAGTGGGGGCTGGAATCCCTTCTGGCATTCGAAGGGAGACATACTCATGGAGGACGACTGGAGGCTATTGTGGGCGACCTCTGTCCAAACCAATTGGGAGTTCCAGGACGTGGGGTTGGAAGAGGCAAAACAGCGCAGGGTTGTCTCCAGCTCCTGGTTCACTCTCTCAGTCTGGCCATTAGATTGGGGGTGGAAACCAGACGAGAAGCTGGCCGTGGCTCCTACAAGAGAGTAGAAGGCCTTCCAAAAGCAGGAAGTGAACTGTGGTCCACGATCAGGCACCATGTTACGAAGAAAGCCATGGAATCTGAACGCATGTTGAACCGTGAGTGTGGCAGTCTCACGAGCCGATGGGAGCTTGCGGAGGGCGATGAAGTGGGCAGCCTTGGAAAATCGATCCTCAACGACTAAAATGGTGGTGTTACCATTAGACGGGGGCAGCCCAGTGATGAAATATACTGAGGGGTGGGACCAGGGGCGGTAAGGCACAGGTAGTGGACAGAGCAGGCCCGCAGGACGCTGGCGTGATGTCTTGTTCCGAGTGCAAGTGGGACCGGCAGATACAAGGTCGTGGACATCCTGGGACATAGATGGCCACCAAAATTCTCTCTTTATAAACTCTTTTGCCTGTTGAATTCCCGGATGTCCAGCTAGATGGGAGGAGTGACCCCATTCCGACACTCTGGAACACACCGCAGCAGGGACAAACAGCCGGTTGGGAGGTCACCCATCCGGGCCTGGATCTGATTGTTGGGCTCCCCTCACCTCTGCCTCTATTCCCCAGATCACCAGAGCAACGATACATGAGCGAGGAAAATTTGGCTCTGGATCGGCCTCAGATCCACCGAACTGCCGGGAGAGAGCGTCGGCCTTTCTATTCTTGCTGCCGGGACGATAGGTGAGGATGAAATTGAACTGTGTGAGGAAGAGAGTCCACCAGGCTTGACAAGAGTTGGGTCTCTTTGTATCCTGAATGTAGGTGAGGTTCTAATGATCTGTCCAGACTAAGAAAGGATGTTCTGCCCCCTCCAGCCAGTGTCGCCATTCCTCCAGGGCCTCCTTGACAGCCGGAAGTTCTCAGTTCCCGATATGATAATTCCTCTCGGCCGCAGTCAAGCGACGGGAAAGATAGGCACAAGGGTGCAGCCAGAGATCCGCAAACGAGCGCTGAGAGAGGACAGTTCCAGTGCCTACATCGGATGCATCCACCTCGACAATGAATGGCTGAGATGGGTCTGGGTGTTACAGCAGCGGGCCAGTGGTGAAACGTCGCTCTAGCTCTGAAAATGCTTGGTCGGTACTGCCCGTCCAATGGAATCCTGCCGAGGTCCTCTTGGTGCGTGCAACAGAGCCGAAATTCCCGATGAAGTGGCGATAAAAGTTCACAAACCCCATGAAGCGCCGTATGTGTTTGACTGTAGATGGTCTGGGACGCTCTAACTGTCTGAAATTTACTCGGGTCCATTTGAACAGTGGACAGGGTAAGTATGAGCCCAAAGATGACATCTGGTCCTCATGGAAAGCACATTTACCGGGCTTCACACACAACATTCTGGAGGAACTCAGCAGGCCAGGCAGCATCTATGGAAAAAAATACAGTCGAAGGGTCTCGGTCGTAAACGTCGACTGTACACTTCCCCATAGATGCTGCCTGGCCTGCTGAGTTCTTCCAACATTTTGTGTGTGAAGCCCGAATTTCCAGCATCTGCAGATTGTGATTTCTTGGGCTTGGTGTACAGGTTATTTTCGAGGAGCCGTCTGAGAACTCTCCGGACATACCGGATGTGTTCCTGATGAGTGTGGGAGTAGATAAGGATGTCATCTAATACACAAACTGGTTCGACATGTCCCTGAGCACATCGTTAACCAAGGCCTGGAATACAGCCGGGGCGTTGGCCAGACCAAAAGGCATCACCAGGTATTCATAGTGGCCATTAGAGGTGTTGAAAGCCGTCTTCCACTCATCCCCTTCCAGGTTGTAAGCATTGCGCAGATCAGTTTTGGAAAACATGGTTTCTCCTTGGAGATGTTCAAATGCAGACACCAGCAGGGGAGGAGCGTAACGGTTCTTCACCGTGATGCTGTTCAGGGGCCGATAATCGATGCAGGGACGGAGCTTGACGTATTTCTAGCTCACAAAAAAGAAGCCGGCGAAGTTGAGGGATGGATAAACCCCACGGTCAATGTCTCCTCCGGGGTCACCGTTTCAGGACGAGAGAGGGAAACGAGCTGGCCCCGGGGAGGATTAGTGCCAGGTAGGAGGTCGTATGGCCGGTGTGGGGGCAGGGTGGTGATCTTCCTTTTACTGAAG
>NC_086109.1:7804613-7824613 GCF_963921235.1 Mobula hypostoma | reverse complement strand
CCCCATGCAGCTCCTGGTGCTGTGATTTCAGTTTTGCTGCTGTGATCACACCATTTAAAGTCATTTTCGACAGGTTTTACTCAACACAAAGCCCACTTATAGCTTCCGAGTCAGGAATTTCTGGATCTACCAGTGAACCGTCTGCTGCGTGTGCAAGTATCTAGGCTGATGCTCCTGGAGATGCCCAGATTATCTTCCTGCTCAGATGACATACTGAACTCACCCCTGAGCTGCAAAAGCCTGAAGACCCACACTCGCAGATTGAGAAACAACTTCTTCCCCTCCGCCGCCAGATTTCTGAACGGGTCTGTGAATCCAAGAACACTACTTTACTATTCTTTATTTTTGTACTAGTTATTTATTCAAGGATTCAAGATTCAAAGTACATTTATTATCAAATATGCATACAGTTAACAGCCCTGAGATTCATCAGTCCTGAAGAAGGATCTCGGCCCAGAACGTCCACTGTTTACTCTTTTCCATAGATACTGCCTGGCCTGCTGAGCTCCTCCAGCATTTTGTGTGTGTGCTCAGATTCATCTTTTTGTAATTTATTTATTTATTTATTGGGATACAGCTTGGAACAGACCCTTCCAGGCCTTTGAGCCGAGCCACACTGCCCAGCAACCCCCCCGATTTAATCCTAGCCTAATCACGGGACAATTTGGAGCTAAATACGCTCAAGACTGTGGAGATGACAGAGGACTTAAGGAGGAGCCCCCCAATACTCCCCCCACTCACTATACTCAACAGTATTGTGTCTGCTGTGGAGACCTTCAGGTTTCTGGGTGTCACAATCTCCCAGGACCTGAAGTGGACACCCAACACGGACACTCTTATCAAAAAGGCTCAGCAGAGGTTGTATTTCCTACGTCAACTCAGGAAGTACAACCTGCCTCAGGAGCTGGTGATTCAATTCTACTCAGGAATAATCCAGTCTGTTCTCTGTTCGTCCATCACTGTCTGGTTTGGATCAGCTGCCAAACAAGACAAGAACAGACTCCAAAGAACCGTCAGGGCTGCGGAAAGGATTATCGGTGTGAAGCTGCCCTCGATCCAGGACTTATATGCATCTGGAGTCAGGAAGCGAGCAAGCAGCATCATTGTAGACCCATCACACCCTGGACATCACCTGTTCCAACGCCTTCCTTCTGGTAGGCGCTTTAGACCACTGTATGCCAGGACAAATAGGCACAAGAACAGTTTCTTTCCATATGCCATCAGTCTTATGAACACTTGAATTTTAGTCTATTGTAAACCGTCCACCTGTACATACACAGGTATACCTCATTGTATATAGTTCACGATTATTTGCACTATTGTTCTGTTTGTTTTTTGATTCTGTACAGCGAGAGCTCAGGGAAACCGGCATCAAATTCCCTGTATGTGTCCACATACTTGGCGATAATAAAGGATTCGGATTCTGATTTACAATGACCAATTAACCTACTAACCAGTACAACTTGGATTGTGTGAGGAGACCAAAGCACCTTCAGGAAACCCACGTGGTGACGGGGAGAACGTACAAACTCCTTACAGGCAGCGGTGGGAATTGAACCTGGGTCACCTGTACTGTAATACGTTGTGCTAACTACAACACTACCCTGTCCCCCCTAAAAAACACTTTTATGTCTTTGCGCTTTGCTGTTGCCACACAACAACAAGTTCTACAACACATACAGCAAGTTAGCAATAATAAACCTGATTCTCATTCTGACTTCACAGTTTTCTCTTTGGAAGGAATCTCAACTTCTCTGCAGACTGCCAACGTTCCTAGATACTGATTTATAAATTCCAGAAGCTAGGAATTTCCTTTCTGTCTGTTGAGAAATGAGAATGAAGATTCTGCTTTTTGATAACCATGCTGTGTTGCCAACATAATCAAGTGCAGCACTCTGAGGGAAGGAAGTGGGCAAAAAAAAATCATCTTGTATTCTTCTATCTCTCTTGTGCGGAGAAACTGAAGAGCTCTAAGCAGCTGTATATACTTGAAAGAACCTTGGCATTTGTCATAAAATATTTATTCACGCATCACTTTCTGGTAAAGCACAGGAAGGAAGATGCTAATCGGAGCAACGTTGGATAATCCTTGGTGTAGAATTTGCTTATGCATCCATAGTGATGGGGGCCACACAGAGCAATATAACAGAGAAGCAGGCTATGTCTACGTCTAAGATGCTATGTCTTAGTTTGGAGACAATTGGAAGTCGAACCTTTGAACCTTTATTTGATTTTGAGAAAAGATGGGAATCATTTGCTCGTTATTATCATTTGAGCTAATTGATAGATTTTTTCCACGATCTAATTGTAAATCTTTTGGTATATTTTCTTTTCTTGCTGGCGATTTGATGTTTATTTTTAGAAGCTTTTTGTATGACGCATGGCTCCGGGGTTGTACACCTAATGGGTTCTTTTTTTTCTCTCATTTTTTCTGCTTAGTAGGTTTTTTTCGTTATCACAATTTTTTTTTCAATCTTTAAGATAATGTCTATTTTGAGACACTGTAAGTGTTGTTACTTCAATGTACTTGTGTTATTTCTTTTGTATAACAATAAAAAGATTTGAAAAGAAAAAGAAAGAACAGAGAAGCAGGCCCATCAGCCCATCATATACGCTCCGTAGAAACTTTATGAGGTTCACCTGTACACCTGCTCATTAATGCAGATATCTACTCAGCCAATCATATGGAAGCAACTCAAAAAAACATGCAGACATTGTCAAGAGGTTCAGTTGTTGTTCAGACCAAACATCAGAATGGGGAAGAAATGTGACCTACATGACTTTGACTGTGGAATGATTGTTGGTGCCAGACAGGGTGGTTTGAGTATCTTACAAATTGCTGACCTCCAGGGTTTTTCATACACAATGGTCTCCAGAGTTTACAGAGAATTGTGCCCGCAACAAAAAAAAAGTGAGCAGCATTTCTGTGGGCAAAACACTTTGTTAATGAGAGAGGTCGGAGGAGAATGGCCAGACTGGTTCAAGCTGACAGGAAGGTGACAGTAACTCAAATAACCACGTGTTACAACAGTAGTGTGAAAAAGAGGATCTCTGAATGCACAACATGTCGAACCTTAATGTGGATGGGCTACAGCAGCAGAAGACCACAAACATATGCTCAGTGTCTACTTTATCAAGTACTTTATCATACGTGCCAAACTTTTCCCCCCACAAGTCGGTTTTGCCTTCATCTTCCTGACTACACTGTACATACATTATTTCTACTTTATATAGGCTGTGTATTTATCATATCATTCCTGCTTTTACTATATGTTAGTGTTATTTATTTTCGGTTTTATGTGTTATTTGGTTTGATTTGGTAGGTTATTTTTAGGGTCTGGGAACGCTCAAAAATGTTTCCCATGTAAATTAACGGTAATTGCTTCTTCGCTTCACGCCATTTCGGCACGAAAGGTTTCATAGGAACGCTCTACCTTAGCAGGGGAAATACGGGACAAGAGCGGTCCTGTATGGGACAAACCAATTTAGCCCAATATCCGGGATGTCCCGGCAAATACGGGACAGTTGGCAACCCTATGTTCAAGTTCAATAGTGCGTGACAGGGAATGAGGAAAGGTGCAGCTGACTCATATCGTTTCCTCGCGGCCCGGTAGCACATGCTTTGCAGCCCGGTGGTTGGGGACCGCTGTTCTAGCCGGTAGAGGTGGTGGGTTTAGAAGGGGCTGTCTGAGGAGTCTTGGCAAGTCACTGCGACGCACCTTGTAGACGCTACGAACCGCGGCAATATTGATGAAGGAATCACGATAGCTTAGCGGTTAGCGTAATGCCACACAGCGCCAGTTGTAAGATTGGGGCTCAATTCCTGCCCCTGTCTGTAAGGAACTTGTACATTCTCCCCAAGAGTGTAGGTTTCCTCCGGGTGCTCTGGTTTCCTCCCACAGTCGAAAGATGTACTGGTTGATAGCTTAATTGGCTGTTGTAAATTGTTCCGTGATTGGGCCAGGGTTAAATTAGGGGATTGCTGGGTGTCGTGGCTCAGCTTGAAGGGCTGGAAGAGCCTATTTTGTGCTGTGCCTCAATTGGTAAATAAATCAACACTGTGCTTTGTCATATGACATGGGCGGTCGTGAACCAGTTAGGGTTAGTAAGTTGTGGCCGTTCGGTATTGATGCCAGAAGCAGAGTGACACATGCCCCCAGCACAATCGTTGCTGATTTGATCATACATTTCACTCTACGTTTTGATGTACATGTGACAAGTAAAGCTAATCTTCATCTTTAAAATCTGCAATATCCAAGTCTGTGAGCAACCGGATCCACTGCAGATAGTCGCCAGCGAGAGATCAGCTGGAAGGGACCTCTGACTCCTCTGCTGCTTGCTGTATTCTGAAGTGAAGTGTGTTAGTACTGTGGTTGAGAAGTGAGACCTCCGCGGTGGATTTCAGCACACATTTATTGATGGCAGGCTGTTGGGTACAGCATCACCTTCTGGAATGGAGGCACCTCTGCACAGGATGGGCAGAAAGCTGCAGAGGGTCATAAACTCAACCAGCTCCGTCACGGGCACCAGCCTCGCCAGCATCCAGGACATCTTCTAAAGCCCTCGCCTCAAGAAGGCAGCATCCTTCACTAAGGGTCCCTATCGCCCAAGAAATGCCCTCTTCTCATTAATACCATTGGGGAGGAGGTACTGGAGCCTGAAGACACAAACTCAATGTTTTAGAACAGCTTCTTCCTCTCCACCATCAGATTTCAGAATGGTCCATGAACACTAACTTCACATTTTGGGGTCGTTTTGCACTACTAATTTATTTTTTATATTTCTTATTGTAACTTATAATTCTATTATTATTATGTATTTTATTATGTGTTCCTTAATGTTGTTATAGCCAGTGGTGGTAATGGGGTTCCTGCTGCCTACTAAATGCTCCCAATGGCGTACGCCTCAAATAGCCTCTGACAACCAAGTCTAGCTCCTGGCCTTCAGGTGTGGCTTAGCCACTAAGCCCGTAGGAACCATTTCTGTTGACAGGAGAAGGGGCAACGGTGGGTTACTGATACCTTAAAACCAGTCGCTTTGGGCAGATGGTGGTTGTCAGCTCATCTAGGAGAAGGAAAACTCTGATCTCAAACCTCCGCTGCCTTGTGGCTACACCCACTCATGGGGAGAGGTTCAGGAGTAAACCCTGAGGGAAAAATCTGGAGCTGGAGTCCCTAAGGTAGACCTATGTTGAGTTCAATGCTAAATGGCAACCCCTGCGATGCTACTGGTGCCAAACTGCATCAGTCTCTGCCATTCCTTTGGGTTCATCAGATGCGTAGAGTGGGTTTATGTAGGCAACAGCTTGCCCTCCATATCATACTGCCCAGACTTGCGTATCTAGACAGCTGGGACACAACATCCAGGGTCGACCCTGACCGACGGAGGCCTCAGTAAATGATCTATCGCACCACACTACTACCACGAAACAGCAAATTCCGCAACATACCTCTATGTTGTTGATAATACACTTGATGCTGATTCTGACAGAATGGAGAGGAAATCTCCTTTCAGCTTCACAACTTTTAACATCTTGAAGCTGATACTAATTAGAATTGTTCCCTACTCCGTAAACAACCTAAAAATATTCCATTTCTAATTGGGCACCTCTTATTACTAAATCATACTTTATTAGAAATTAAGATAGCATATTTTGCAATTTTAACATTACTGAATTTCCTTTTAACTGTTCCAAACTAACTTAATTGAGAGATAACGGACTGGATGTTCAGGATTCCAGTGTGTTTCAATACCATTTTTGGGAGTGTTTCCATCTATGACAAATGGCAGATGGAGTTCTAAAGGCTCGCAAAAATTTACCAAACTCTTTGTACATGGATAACTGAGAATCTTCAACTTATTCACTGAAAGGGACACTGCAAAACTGGCTACTCCTATTAGTTAGATTGCAGAGCAGAGAACAGACCGTTGGGCCTATTCAGGTGCCTGTGCATCAGTAAGATATTCATCCACCCCTTCAGCAAACGTGAAGGAAATAACCCTTCTTTCCTTGTTCTCTCACATACTGGTCCAGATCCCATTAAATTCTTCAATATAATTTTCTTCAGTTAATGGCTGGGGAAGTCGGGGCCCAGTTTCTGTGCATGCACGAGCACACTGGAGGCTGAGGGCCAAAGACGGCCTGACCTGGAGTTGGAGTACTGTGTCCATGTGTGAGTTGGTGGGAGGGAAGAACGGGGCTGGTCTTACTGTTCTTGCCTTGTTGCTTGCTGTGTTCTGTATCAGACATCCCACCTCTCCCGGAAGTTCCAGCAGTCTCCCCGCATATTGATTGCAGCTCCCTGATGCCCGCAAATTATATATAATATCCCGGAAATTGATTTTTTTGAGAGGGAGAGGGAGAGGAAGACGAAGAGGAAGAGCGAGAGAAAGAGCAAGAGGGAGCATCCCGATTGGTCTCTCTTTGTGCTAAGTAGACCTATTAATTTTTTCTGTGGGCGGGCTTTACAGTCGAACTCAAAAATAATGACAGTGTTGCTCGCTGCGCTGTTTGCAATAGTGACCTTTCTATTGCCCATGGTGGGTTAAAATGTAAAAGACATGTTGAGGTGAGTTTAGCAGGTGTCATTCGTTCATTAGTGTAGCTAACATTATTTAAACTAGCTGGCTAGCTGCTAAGGAGCTACTCTATTGATGTCCTACATGGTGAGGCCAGACTCCCTATAGATGTGCTTAAAGTTGTAACAGAACTAAAAAACGACTCCATGATAATATAATATAATATAATATAAGTACATATTTTAACATCACATTTTCTGCATTTACCCAACTTGGTTTACAGATTAAATCACTAAACAAAGTATTACATACACCCTTGGATGTCGACCGGGGGGGGGGGGGGTGGGGTGCAGATATGGGGTTGCGGGGGGTGGTGGTGCTACCTCCCTGAAATGAGTTTTTGCAGGGTGGGATGTCTGCTGTATTGTTCTGCTGAGCAACGTGGGCATGCTATTTTACCATTGGAATATGAAGCAACACTTGCTTGCTCCAGCACGTCCTTGGGTCTGTTGGCTGTTAATGCAAGTGACTGTATGTCCAACACATTATCCTCCACAACGTCAGGCATTTCCAAAGGGATCCTGCCACTCAACCTATCTTTACCTTCCTTCCCTCCCTCCGTGATTCCCTTCTCCATTCACCCCTCCCTCCTAAGCTCCCTCCACTGCAAGCAGCCCACGTGCGACACTTGCCCATACACCTCCTCCCTCGTGTCGACTCTCTATTCATCTCCGTAGACGCTGCCTGACCTGCTGAGTTCCTCCAGCATTCTGTGTGTGTTGCTGTGGATTTCCAGCATCTGCAGAATCTCTTTGTGTTTTTGATTTCACTGTGTGCGTTTTATCACATGCACATCGCAAATGATACATTTCCACATACATGTGATAAATAAATTTGGATCTCAGCTGCACTGATGTGTATATCATCAACCAACAATTACCTCAGTTGCAGACACTGAAAGGAAAAATAATCTTTATTCATTAAAATGGTAAAACAAGACATGAATTAGAGCCATTTACTAATCACGTATTGAAATTGAAAGCTATTGAAAGCCATGCATATTGAGAAGTGTTATGTTTCAAACCACAGTTAAACAATGCAAAAAGCAGCAAACACGGACTGTGAATAGTATGTAAATATAATTGAAATAATAAATTTAAATAATTTATGCCTTTTCTGAATTTCCTATGAGGTGAGATGTGGCTGATGATTGAAGATTCAACCTATCCAAACTACTTATTGAGACTACTGAACTCCCTGCCACTGCCCAGGTCAAATCACTCATGAAACGCCAATAGCATTATGCTGTTTACTGTTTAGCTTTTGTTGTAAGTATACCTTATGCTAAATATCAAACATCTGTAATATATTTTATAATTTGTTAATTTATTTGTGGTAATATTACTTTATGTGTTGTGTGCGAGTTATATGTACTGTGTCATGCACGTTGGTCGGGAGGAACAGTGTTTCATTTAGATTAGATTAGATTATGAAGACACACAGTCCTCTTTTATTGTCATTTAGTAATGCATGCATTAAGAAATGATACAATATTTTCTCTGGTGTGATATCACAAAACACAGGACAGACCAAGACTGAAAAAAACTAACAAAACCACATAATTATAACATATAGTTACAACAGTGCAACAATACCATAACTTGATGAAGAAGTCCATGGCACAGTAAAAGTTCAAAGTCTCTCAAATGTCCCACATCTCACACAGACGGGAGAAGGAAGAAAAACTCTCCCTGCCATACCCGACCACGGTCCGACTCTGAGTCATCCGAAAACTTTGAGCCTCCGATCAGCTCTCCGACACCGAGTACTGAGCGCCATCTCTGTCCGAACGATTCGACCTCCTTCTCGGTCACCAACAGTAGGCAAAGCCGGGGGTTTTGAGGCTTCCCTCCGAAAGATTCCCGACCGTGCAGTAACGACAGCAGCGAACAAGCGTTTCAGAAATTTTTCCAGATGTTCCTCTGTGCTTTCACGTCCGTCTCCATCAAATCAGAATTGTCCATGGCCCCTATTTAATGGATACGACGTCATTTTTCACCGGAGGGCTGCGCACACGCGGTGCGCTGCTCTCTCTCCTCCCGCTGTATATTTGTAGATGGTTGATTGGACACACTTGAACTTGAACTGGAAATGTGCAGCTCAGGTGGTTGGTGGTTTGGTTGAGTTGTCCTCTGACTTTGGCAATCCGTTTCTTCACCATACGAGGAGAGCTCATCAGTGCACTGTTCACTTGTGGTGTGTCCTCCGAATGCTTGGCTTTTATATACATCAATCAGTTGATTGGTCGTTACTACAGAAGCTCAATTGTGTTGTAGGGAGGGGCGTCTCATCACTGGTTGGTTGTGTGGCAAGTTCTGTGCGTTATCTGGAGTTTTGCCCGCATTGGCTTATAGCTGGGATCGAGGTCTACATGTCCGTTTATAGAATTGTTTGTGGAAAGCCACGCTTCTGGGAATTCTCTTGCCCATTGCATGTCTGCTTGTGCCATGACTTTCACTGATGCCCAGGCGAGGGGCATAAGATTGGAGAAGAGCTCGAACCTGAACTCCCCAAACATTGCTGTCTCCCCTGATTTTTACCTCTGACTTTTGCAGTCTGCCGATCAAAATGTGGGTATAAGGAGCCAGAAAGCGTTTCCCCGCTGAAGGTGGTCGTGTCCCAATGAACTCAGACCAAGCTGGAAATGAAAGGAGGATGCCGGTCGAATGTCTAGGGCCAGAAATGCTGTTTTTAACATTCAAGATTGTTTAATGTCAATTCCAGTTACACATCGTGTAAAAGAGAACAAAATAATTGTTACTCCGGATCTGATGCAGCTCAACAAAAAAACACAGTAAGATAAAGAACCCAATCATAAAAATACACAATAAAGATAAATACATTAGACAGAGATTGATCCATAAAGTGACGCTGGGCACAGGAGTGTCTGTACGTAAGGTGACTGACAGGAAATGATAAAGCCGAGGTGGTTGGGGGCGTGGAGGGGTGTGTGCACCTCTGGACTAATTGTCTTTCTGTATCAAAGGGGGTAATGAATCAGCATACAGGAGGGAGACTGAAAATTTGGCTGAGTGATGTCACAACAACAACCTCTCGCTCAGTGTCAGCAAAACCAAGGAACTGATTGTAAACTTCAGGAGAGGGAAACCAGAGATCCATGAGCCAGTAATCATCGGAGGATCAGAGGAGGAGAGGGTAAACAACTTTAAATTCCTGGGTGCTACTATTTCAGAGGACCTGCCCTGAACCCAGTACTTAATTGCAATTGTGAAGAAAGCTCGACAGTGCCTCTACTTCCTTAGAAGTCTGCAGAGACTCAACGTGACGTGAAGGACTTTGACAAACTTCTCTAGATGTGTAGTGGAAAGTGTGCTGACTGGCTGCATCAAGGCCTGGTAAGGGAACACCAATGCCTTTGAACAGAAAATCCTACAAAAGATAATGGAGTTGCCACAGTACATCACAGGGAAAACCCTCCCAACCATTGAGCACAGCTACATGAAACTCTGTCGTAAGGAAGCAGGATCCATCGTCAGAGATCCCCACCTCCCAGGCCACGCTCTCTTCTCACTGCTGCCATCGGGTAGAAGGTACAGGAGCCTCAGGACTCGCGCCTCCAGGTTCAAGAACAGTTCAGTCAATCAGGTTCTTGAACAAAAGGGGATAGCTACATTACTCATTTGTCCATCCACTGTGGGAACATCTCCCACAGAGATGATCTCACTTTAAGGATTCTTTTATCTCATTATCTCATGTTCTCGTTATTTATTGCTATTTATTTATATTTCCATTTGCACAGTTCGCTATCTTCTGCACTCTGGTTGATCTTTCACGGATTCTGTTGTAGTTATTGTTCTATAGGTTTGCTGAGTACATCCACAAAAAAATTGTATGCGGTTACATGTATGTACTCTGATAATAAAATTAACGTTGAGCTTTGAACTTCGCATTCGATAAACAATGCAGCCAGTCTTGCAGGAAAAGATACCTTAGGGTACAATATTCTTTGGTATTTTATTTAAACATTTTGAAATAAACTTACATATGAATTTTTTTCTTGATAAATATCTAGGCATTGTTCACTATAATGTACTTATACTCAGTGGCCACTTTATTAGGTACACCTGCACAGTAACGCAAATATCTAATCAGTCAATCATGCAACAGCAACTCAATGCATAAAAGCATGCAGACATGGTCAAAAGGTTCAGTTGTTGCCCACACCAAACATCAAACTGGAGAAGGAATGTGATCTAAGTGATCTTGATTGTGGAATGATTGCCGGTGCCAGATGGGCAGGTTTGAGTATCTCGGAAATCGCTGATCTTCTAGGATTTTCATGCCCAACTGTCTTGAGAGTTTATAGAGAATGGTGCAAAAAAAGGCAAAAGAAGTAAAAATCAAAAGCGTGAGCAGCTGTCCTGTGGTTGAGAACATCTTGTTAATGAGAGAGGTCAGAGGAGAATGGCCAGACTGATTCAAGCCGAGAAGAAGGAGACAGTAACTCAAATAACCACGCATTACAACAGTGGTGTGCAGAAGAGCATCTCTGAATGTTCAACACATCGAACCTTGAAGTGGATGGGCTACACAGCTGCAGAAGATCATGAACATAGGCTCAGAGGCCACTTCATTAGATACATGAGGTACCTAATATTATGGCCATTGAGTGCACATGTGTGTTCATAAGAAACCAATGGGCAGAAACAGGAACAGGCCATTAATCCCCATGATCTTGTGCTCACACCCTTACTGACATCGGTTGGGGTGTTGAGTATAAAACTTGGGAAGTCAAGTTGCTGAAATTTTGGTGAGGCCATGTCTGTATCGAATTCTAATTACCATATTATAGGAAGGATGTGGAGGCTTTGGAGAGATTTACCTGGATGCTGCCTGGATCACCGGGCATGTTCTTAAGGAGAGATTGATAGAGATTTATACAATCATGGGAAGTATAGATAGAGTCGCTGGTCAGAGGCTTTTTACCAGTTTAGAAGTGTCAAACACTAGAGGGCTTAGCTTTAAGAGGAGAGGGAGGAAGTTCAAAGGAGATTATGAAACAAATTTTTTTAACACAGAAAGTGGTTAGTGCCTGGAGCAGGATGCCAGGGCAGGTGTAGAACCAGATGTGACAGCAACGTTTCAGAGGAACTTGTACAGGGACACGAACATGGAGTCATATAGACCATATCAGGCAGATAGGTTTAGTTCAGATTGGCATCATGGTTGGCACAGATGTGGTGGGCCAAATGGCCTGTTCTGTGCTATACTGCTCTAAGTTCAATGTTCAACACTCTACCTTTGTCCTGAACGACTGACAACCTTACTGCAATCCTCGTCTAGATACCCCATCCAGGGCTAACATCAATCCCGCAAGTTGAAAGGCCTTGATAGAGTGGATGTGGAGAGGATGTTTCCTATGGTGGGAGAGTCTAGGACCAGAGGACACAGCCTCAGAATAGAGCGGTGTCCTTTTAGAATGGAGATGAGGAGGAATTTCTTTAGCCAGAGAGTGGTAAGTCTGTGGAATTTGTTGCCACAGGCAGCCATGGAGGCCAAGTCATTGGGTATATTTAAGGCAGAGACTGACAGAGACTGATAGATTCTTGATTCTTGATTGGTGTGTGTGTGTGTGTGTGTGTGTGTGTGTGTGTGTGTGTGTGTGTGTGTGTGTGTGTGTGTGTGTGTGTGGAGGGGCAAGTGTGAGTATATGTGAAGTTACTTCCCGGACCATCAGTAAACTAAAGAGCTTGCTGCTGCACCAAACACAAATGCTGTGCGAGAGCTTTCATATTTTTTATTCAGGATATTTACAGGATTGCTATCTCACAGTTGCATCAGGGAGATGACTAATGTTTACTAAGCGGAGCCAAGTCTTTTGTAATGTTTATCAGTAAACAGCAGTAACACCAGACAACTTCAACATTCTACCACACTGTCGAGTATTAGGGTTAGGCCCGAGGGCCCAGAGGTACATCCTGCATGTAACTCCCAGCAATTTTTATCTCATGCACTGTACTGCTGCTGCAAAACAACAAATTTCATGACGTATGTCATAGAGTGGATTTGGCCCACTAAATCACGGGTAAAGCCCTCCCAACCAGTGAGAACGCCTACATGAAACACAGTCATAGGAAAGCAGTATCCATCATCAGAGTTCCCTTCCACCCAGGACATGCTTTTTTTTCCCTTTTTCAATCTTTTTATTAATTTTCAGATTAATGTGCATAACAATACTAATGATACAAAGAGGTCAGTAGAACATTGATAATGGTTAACATATACAAACATAATTCGAGTGAAATATACAATTCAAGCCTCACAGTCTCTGAGTAGTTGAACATGAAAAAAGAGTTTTATAAAGAATCCCCTAAACTAAAAAAAACAAAACGAAGACTGGGATGACCTATTCCCTCAGATAAGAACATTATTTGTCATTAGATAAACAAAAGAATATTGAAAAAACACATGAAACACTGTCGTAGGAAAGCAGCATCCATCATCAGAGATCCCTTCCACCCAGGACATGCTCTTTGTCTCACTGCTGCCATCAGGCAGAAGGACAGATACCTCAGGACTCGCACCTCCAGGTTCAAGAACAATTACTACCCCTCAACCATCAGGCTCTTGAACAAAGGGGATAACTACACTCACTTGCCCATCCATTGAGATGTTCCCACAGCCAACGATCTCACTTTAAGGACTCTTTATCTCATTATCTCATGTTTTGGTATTTATTGCTATTTATTTATATTTGCATTTGATTAATTTGTTGTCTTCTGCACTCTGGTTGATCTTCCATTCATCCTGTTGTAGTTACTAGTCTATAGATTTGTTGAGTTTGCCCGCAGGAAAAAGAATCTCAGCGTTGTATGTGGTGACATATCTGTACTCTGATAATAAAATTTACTTTGAACTTTGAACTTTAGGGTCATACAACAAGGACAAGGCCCTTCGGCACAATGCGCTCAGTGAGCTAGTGCCACACTTAGCTCGCTAAACCTCTGCTTATCAAGATGGTGGATGGAGATTAGCTTTATTTGTCACATGTGTATCAAAACTTCGAAACACAGAGTGAAATATGTCATTTGTATGTTTGACTTGCTGTTTCCTATCTGATTTACCTGCTTTCATGCAGAATCTTCCTAAGTTCATCCCACTAAACCAGGGGTTCTCAACATTTTTTTCATGCCAGTGAGCCTTGCCATTAACCGAGGGATTCGTGGCCCCAGGTCGGGAACCCTGTGCTAGAGGATGAAGCACATAGTGAACACAGTCTTGTCCATCACAAACACACCACTGGCAGTACTTACAGGAGGCACTGTCTCGAGAAGGCGGCATGGATCATTAAGGAGCCCCACTATCCGGGCCATGCCCTCTTCTCACTGCTATCAGGCAGAAGGTACAGAAGACTGAAATCCCACACCACCAAGTTCAGGAAGAACTGGTTTCCTACAATTGTAGGACGACCTGCAGTGGACTGAAGAGCTTGAGAATGTAGAGATTAAGAAAGGGAATGTGCTGGAGACTTTGGGAAAGCATCAAGTTGGATAAGTCACTGGGACTGGACGGGATGTACCCCAGGCTACTGTGGGAAGCGAGGGAGGAGATTGCTGAGCCTCTGGCAATGATCTTTGCATCACCAATGAGGCCGAGAGAGGTTCCGGAGGATTGGAGGGTTGCAGATGTTGTTCCTTTATTCAAGAAAGGGAGTAGGAGTTGCCCAGGAAATTATAGACCAGTGAGTCTTACTTCAGTGGTTAGTAAATTGATGGAGAAGATCCTGAGAGGCAGGATTTATGAACATTTGGAGAGGCATAATATAATTAGGAATAGTCAACACGGCTTTGTCAAAGGCACGTTGTGTCTTATGAGCCTGACTGAATTCTTTGAGGATGTGACTAAGCACATTGATGAAGGTAGAGCCGTAGATGTAGTGTATATGGATTTTAGCAAGGCATTTGATAAGGTACCCCATGCAAGGCTTATTGAGAAAGTAAGGAGGCATGAGATCCAGGGGGACATTGCTTTGTGGATCTAGAATTGGTTTGTACACAGAAGGCAAAGAGTGGTTGTAGACGGGTCATATTCTGCATGGAGGTCAGTGACCAGTGGTGTGCCTTAGGGATCTGTTCTGGGATCCCTACTTTTTGTGATTTTTATAAATGACCTGGATGAAGAAGTGGAAGGATGAGTTAGTAAATGTGCTGATGACACAAAGGTTGGGGGTGTTGTGGATAGTGTGGAGGGCTGTCAGAGGTTACAACAGGACATTGATAGGATGCAAAACTGGGCTGAGAAGTGGCAGATGGAGTTCAACCCAGATAACTGTGAGGTGGTTCATTTTGGTAGGTCAAATATGATGGCAGAATATAGCATTAATGGTAAGACTCTTGGCAGCGTAGAGGATCAGAGGGATCTTGGGGTCCGAATCCATAGGACACTCAAAGCTGCTATGCATGTTGACTCTGTGGTTAAGAAGGCATACGATGCATTGGCCTTCATCAATAGTGGGATTGAGTTTAAGAGCCAAGAGGTAATGTTGCAGCTATATAGGACCCTGGTCGGACCCCACTTGGTGTATTGTGCTCAGTTCTGGTCGCCTCACTATAGGAAGGACGTGGAAACCATAGAAAGGGTGCAGAGGAGATTTACAAGGATGTTGCCTGGATTGGGGAGCATGCCTTATGAGAATAGGTTGAGTGAACTCAGCCTTTCCTCCTTGGAGCGACGGAGGATAAGAGGTGACCTGATAGAAGTGTACAAGATAATGAGAGGCATCGATCTTGTGGATAGTCAGAGGCTTTTCCCCAGGACTGAAATGGCTAGCACGAGAGGGCATAGTTTTAAGGTGCTTGGAAGTAGGTACAGAGGAGGTGTCAGGAGAAAGTTTTTTTACGCAGAGAGTGGTGAGTGCGTGGAATGGGCTGCCGGCGGCGGTGGTGGAGGCGGAAACAATAGGGTCTTTTAAGAGACTCCTGGATGGGTACATGGAGCTTAGAAAAATAGAGGGCTATGGGTAAAGCCTAGGTAGTTCTAAGGTAGGGACATGTTCAGCACAGCTTTGTGGGCTGAAAGACCTGTATTGTGCTGTATGTTTTCTATGTTTCTATGTTTCTAATTGTATTAAATAAGTACAATTGTATAGTAGGGGGTCTACTGCACAGGATCGAAGTAAGCTGCAGAGAGTTGTAAACTCAGTCAGCTCCATCATGGGCACTAGCCTCCGTAGCATCCAAGACATCCTCAAGTCGCGGTGCCTCGGAAAGACAGTGTCCATCGTTAAGGACCCCCACCACCCACAATATGCCCTCTAGTCATTACTACCATCAGAAACGAGGTACAGGAGCCTGAAGTCACACGCTCAGCGATTTAGGAACAGCTTCTTCCTCACTGCCATCCGATTTCTGAATAGAAATTGAACCCATGAACCCTACAACATGACTTTTTAAATTTCCTTTTTTTGCACTATTTATTTAATTATAGATATAGGTATTTACTGTAATTCCAAGTTTTATTTTTCTCTCTATTATCATGTATTGTATTGTTTTGCTGCTGCAAAGTTAACAAATTTTGTGAGTTATGTTGGTGATATTAAACCTGATTTGCCTCCATTACCACTCCTCACAGCACATTCCAGGCACCCCACCATTTGTGTGAAAAGCATTCCCTACACAGCTTCTTCGAACTTATCCTCTCTCACCTGAATCTCCTTATAACTTTTAATCTGGACTCTTCCTGGAGTGGTGGCCAAGGCAGGTATGATAGAGGCATTCGAGAGGCTCTTAGATAGGCAGATGAATGTGCAGGGAATGGAAGGATATGGACATTGTGTTGGCACAAGAGATCGGTTTAGTTGGCCATTAGACAACCTATGCTGTGATCCCTCCAGGGACAGTACTTCCAGAATGGCTTCTGGGGCTCTGGGTAGAGGGCCTGACCCAAACTCGATGTGACCACGGCCACTCCAAGCCTGATCAGAATTCGGGTTACAAGATTGCCCTGACTTGTGTCACAGAGGCAAAGCGGCAGGGCTACCACCTCCCAGATCCAGAGACCATTCCTTCATGGCTGAATACCCCTCACAACCCCATTCTCCTGCCTTCTCCCCGTAACCTTTGACACCCTTACTGATCATGTTTTACGCATCCCCAATCACTTGGCCTCCACAGCCTGTGGCAATGAGTTCTACAGATTCACCACACTCATCTCTGTCCTAAAGGGATGTCATAGCGTTGTAGAAAAATACAGCACAGAAATAGGCCCTTCAGCTCATCTCATCCATGCTGAACCATTTAAACAGCCTACTCCCATTGGCCTGTACTCAAACCATAGCCCTCCATACCCCTACCATCCATGTACCTATCCAAACTTCTCTTAAACATTGAAATTGAGCTCACATACACAACTTGCGACGGCAGCTCGTTCCACACTCTCATGACCCTCTGAATGAGGAAGTTCCCCTCATGTTCCCCTTAATCTTTTCTCCTTTTACCCTTAACCCATGACCTCTAGTTGTAGTCCCACCCAACCTCATGGAAAAAGCTTGCTTGCATTAACCCTGTCTATACCCCTCATAAATTTGTATGCCTCTATCGAATCTCCCATCAATCTTCTATGCTCCAAGGAATAAAGTCCTAACCTTTTCGATCTTTCCTTATAACTCAGGTCCTCCAGGCCCGATCTACCTGTGACATAACTTTCAATGAATTATGGACATGTATTCCCAAATCCCTTTGTTCTGCTGCACTCCTCAGTGCCCTGCCGTTCACTCTGTGAGACCTACCCTCGTCGGTCCTATCGAAGTGCAACACCTCGCACTTGTCGGCATTAAATTCTTCGTTGTATTCTGAGGCAGTGCCCTCTGGCCCTGGACTCCTCCAAACACAGGAAACGTCCTCTCTACTTCCACGTTATCTGGATCTTTCAATGTTCAATAGGTTTCGATGAGACTCCGTCTCATTCTTCAAAGCTCCAGGCCGTTTCTTTCCCGAGATCATTCCTGTGAATCACTTGTGGGCCCTCTCCAACGTCAACACATTCTTTCTTTGATAAGGGGCCTAAAGCTGCTCACAATACTCCAAATGTGGGCTGACCACTGCCTTATACAGCCTCAGCATTACATCCTTATTTTTATATTCTAGTCCTCTCAAGATAAATGCTAACATTGTATTTGCCTTCTTTACCAATGACTCAACCTGCAAATTAACCTTCAGGAATCCTTCACTCCCAAGTTCCTTTGTTTCCAAATTCACTTCCATAGTTTGAAACTGCAGTTTGGCGTTACTAACCTGATAATTCCTCTTCCTAAGGATGCATCACCATTGATAATCATTCAATTTATTTGTACAGATTTTCTTCTAATTTTTGAAACTCATTCCTTTAGACCCAGCATGTAAGTGTAATTGTGAAGGAAACACAGCAGTGCTCCCACTTCCTTAGGAGTGAGCAGAGAATCAGCAAGGCGTCTACAACTTTGACAAACTTCTATAAATATGTAGTGAAGAGAGCAGTGTCTGGCTGTATCATGGGCTGGTATGGATACGCCAACGCCTTTGAACAGAAAATCCTACAAAAGGTAGTGGATTGATTCAGCCCAGTCCATCACACGTTACACCCTCCCAACCTTTGAGCATATCTACATGAAACTGCCGTAGAGAAGCAACATCCATCATCAAAGATCCTCACAGCCCAGGACAAGCTCCCTTCTCATTGCTGCCATCAGATAGAAGATACGTGAGCCTCAGGCCTGGCACCACCAGGTTCAACAATAGTGTGGCTTTCCTCCCAAAGTCCAAAGCTGTACCTGTTAATAGGACCGACCCAATAAATAAATAAATAAACAAACAAACAAATAAATAATGTTTGCCTTCTGAAAGAATAGGCTTCTTTCTCTGAGAAAGGAGAATACTACAGACCTTTGAGACTTGGCTGCTCCGACCAGTAGTTGCTGCTTGGAATCGGAAAGCCCTTTGGAAGCCACGGCTAAATGGGAATCCCTTGTGGAACTGAGTGTGCAGAGTCGGTGGGTTGTGTTGGGTCAAAAATGAAACACAAAAGATCATCGATTTGTCAAGTTCATGAAATGCAGATTCTCATTTTAAAATCTAAATTTGGTCATATTTTAACATGAAAGTATGAAATAAAAATATATTGTAAAATCGTTATGGAGCAATAAACCTCCAGGCTATCAGATAAAGTTACCGAAATGCTTAAGAAAAAGAATACATCTAAAAATAAGGCAAAGATTAACCTGATGATTATGAGAAGCAAAATTCACATTCAAATTCAAAGTACATATATGTCACCATATACAACCCAGAGATTCATTTTCCTGTGGGCATACTCAACAAATCTACAGAACAGTAACTATAACAGGATCAATGAAAGATCAACCAGAGTGCAGAAAATAACAAACTGTGCAAATGCGAATAGAAATAAATAGCAATAAATAATGACAAGCAGCAGGCAACACACTCAAAATGCTGGAGGAACTCAGCAGGCCAGGCAGCATCTATGGAAAAGAGTGAACAGTCGACATTTCGGGCCGAGACCTGGGCTCAGAAAAGGCAGCGGAGGGGGGGGAGTGGCTGGAGTGAGATGGAGGAGTGCGGGTGATTACTCATTTATAGCAAGCTAGAAGGAACATGGGTGAACTCCCAGAGATTGATTATTACCAAGAGGAATATTACCCTATGAGGAATTTTTTTTAAAATTTAGAGGTACAGACCTCTCTGGCCCAATGAACCGTGCTGCCTAACAACCCACCTTTTTAACCCTGGCCTAATCACAAGACAATTTATGATGTCTAATTAACCTATTAATAGGCGCATCTTTGGACTTTGGGACGAAACCGGAACACCTGGAGGAAGCCCACAGAGTCACAGAAAGAAGGGAGAAAATCCTCACAACCAGCGCTAGAATTGCACCCTGAACTCTGACGCTTCAAGTTTTAATAGCATTGCGCTAATGGTGCCCAAAATAACACCATTCACTCCATTACTCGCCACTCCCAACATTTAATTATAAATGACAGTGTTTTATTGGAAGATGGTTCTGCCCGATCATTTTCAAGAGAGTCATAAAGTTCTATTTCAGACTGTAATACATCAGGTCATAGGGATCTGAGAGATGTTACTTCTTCCCTTGGTTTAACTCAAAGTATTTTTCTCCGTTGCTTGGAGAGAAGGGAGCAGAATGTGATTGATTCCCCTAACATCTAGACTGAAATAAACGAGGAAGGGCCATACATCTTCTGTGGGGCACATTGTATTGTTCTGATATATTGTCACTAAAGTTCTTCATAAAACTGAATTTGTGTTTTCAAGCCTATTTTGCTGTCCAGAATACCCTAGAACATCGAAAGGAACAAGAGATGGACACACTCAGTGATCACTTCATTAGAAACACCTGTACACCTACTCGTTAGTGCAAATATCTAATCAGCCAATCATGTGGCA
>NC_086109.1:7599613-7799613 GCF_963921235.1 Mobula hypostoma | reverse complement strand
ACATCCCTGTCCCTAAACCCTAGTCTGACCTCTAACTCCCCCACATCCCTGTCCCTAAACCCTAGTCTGACCTCTAACTCCCCCACATCCCTGTCCCTAAACCCTAGTCTGACCTCTAACTCCCCACATCCTTGTCCCTAAACCCTAGTCTGACCTCTAACTCCCCACATCCCTGTCCCTAAATCCTAGTCTGACCTCTAACTCCCCGACATCACTGTCCCTAAACCCTAGTCTGACCTCTAACTCCCCACATCCCTGTCCCTAAACCCTAATCTGACCTCTAACTCCCCACATCCCTGTCCCTAAACCCTGGTCTGACCTCTAACTCCCCACATCCCTGTCCCTAAACCCTAATCTGACCTCTAACTCCCCACATCCCTGTCCCTAAACCCTAATCTGACCTCTAACTCCCCACATCCCTGTCCCTAAACCCTGGTCTGACCTTGAACTCTCCCAGACCCAACCAGACTCCCAATGCCCTCCTCTGTCCCCAAAACCAACCCTAAGTACTTAAAAAACGAAACGAGCCATGTTCTCAACAGAGACTGCAGCTCAGTGGCACCTTGACCGGGAATTGTTGACAATTGTTTTGTCAACAGACTTCTCCCCTACTCAGATGTTACTCATCCGGCTGAGTTTCTCCAGAACATTGTTTATTGCTCTGGATTCTGGCATCTGCAGTCTCCCGTGTCTCCGTGGACTCCCGCAGGCTGCCCGCCGTTCCGCGATTTACGCATGAAAAATATGGAGATTTGCTTACAAAAGGCCAAAATGCAGAGTGACACGTGGTGATATTTTGAGACAGTTGTTTTCCAAGAACCCTGCAGGCTACTTTACAAATAGTCATTTTTTCCCCTCAATACAAGGGGATGATTCAAGGAAGCTATAAAAGTCAGCCTCCTAAAGATAGACCACGCCAGAGCTAGATATTAACCAATTTCCTTTTCATTAACTGGCTCCGCAAACCTCAATTAAGTTGACAATTTTAGCAGTTTGAAGGGCAGCTATGAAGTAATTCCTTTCAATGTATAACATGCTAAACTCCACGTTCCCATTACAGCAGAACGTCTGTTTCAGCTCCCTCTATTAAACCTGCTGCAAATCATTAACTTTGCGATTGAAATTTCCACGATTCATCTCTGGAGCTAGACCATAAAACACAGGAGCAGAATTAAGCTGTTTGGTCTATTGAGCCTTTGTCACCATTCCATCATGGCTGATTTATCACCCCTCTCAGCCCCATTCTCATGCCTTCTCCCTGCAACCTTTGACACCCTTATTAATCAAGAACCTATCAACCTCTGCTTTAAATATACCCAATGACTTGGCCTCCAAAGACGTCAGTGGCAATGAATTCCACAGATTCACCATCCTCTTGCTAAAGAAATTACTCCTGGTCTCTTTTCTATGTCATTGTGTTCTGAAGCTGTTCCCTCTGGTCCTAGACTCCTCAGCTGTAGAAAACATCCTCTCCACCTCCACTCTATCAAGACCTTTCAATATTCGATAGGTTTCAATGTGATTCCCACCCATTCTTCTAAACTCCAATGAGTACAGGCTCAGAGCTATCTGTTGTAGCACGGATGAGATCACCGGAGAGACAGAGTCACTGGTAGATACAAAGCAGCTTCTTCATTCCACACAACAAGGTACAGCAGGCATCATACGGACGGAGACCCTTTGGTGGAAGGGTCTGTTAGCCCAATGTGGACTCGATATTTATTTGCTAAACACGAAGGACAATCTCTATTTAGACAGTGCATAGACAATGCTTTCTTTTAAAGCTACATACAAAACAGCTGACTTCATCCTTTCCTCCTGACGCCAACATGTCTGGGTTGGTACTCACAGCCTTTAGGAGAGCAAGTTAAATCCACAATACATTTATTTGGCATTTTACGTGCTAACATAGAGGACAATTTATATTTATGAAGTATAGATAAGGCTGTCTTCGAAACTACCTGTAAACTTCACTCTTCCGTGTGCAGCATCTGGGCTAGTATTCCGGTATTCACAGCTTTTAGGAAATGCATTCTTGTGAACTCAATCCACAGTACTTTGTCAAACAGAAGCCTGGTGGCCAGAGTCATGGTCATAGTCATAGTCATAGTCATACTTTATTGATCCCGAGGGAAATTGGTTTTCGTTACAGTTGCACCATAAATAATTAAGTAGTACTAAAACCATAAATAATTAAATAGTAAAATTATGCCAGGAAATAAGTCCAGGACCAGTCTATTGGCTCAGGGTGTCTGACCCTCCAAGGGAGGAGTTGTAAAGTTTGATGGCCACAGGCAGGAATGACATCCTATGACACTCTGTGTTGCATCTTGGTGGAATGAGTCTCTGGCTGAATGTACTCCTGTGCCCACCCAGTACATTATGTAGTGGATGGGAGACATTGTCCAAGATGGCATGCAACTCGGACAGCATCCTCTTTTCAGACACCACCGTGACAGAGTCCAGTTCCATCCCCACAACATCACTGGCCTTACGAATGAGTTTGTCGATTCTGTTGGTGCCTCAGCCTGCTGCCCCAGCACACAACAGCAAACATGATCGCACTGGCCACCACAGACTTGTAGAACATCCTCAGCATCGTCCGACAGATGTTAAAGGACCTCAGTCTCCTCAGGAAATAGAGACGGCTCTGACCCTTCTTGTAGACAGCCTCAGTGTTCTTTGACCAGTCCAGTTTATTGTCAACTCGTATCCCCAGGTATTTGTAATCCTCCACCATGTCCACACTGACCCCCCGGATGGAAACAGGGGTCACTGGTGCCTTAGCCCTCCTCAGGTCTACCACCAGCTCCTTTGTCTTTTTCACATTTAAGTGTAAATGAACCATCTACCCAAAAACTCACTCTAACACTATCAAACATTCTTCAATTGTTAACTCTTTCATTCCTGGGGTCATTCTCAGGAACCTCCTCTGGACCTTCCCCAATGTCAGCACATTCTTTCTTAGATAAAGGGCCCAAAACAGGTCACAATACTTCAAGCATGGTCTGACCAATGCCTCAGCATTACCTCTTAGTCCTCAGAGATATAGTTAGTTGTGATGTGTAGTACATGTGATTTTGTCTCACCAGAATGAGGAGGAATTGAGTTTTATAATAGTCTTCCAGCCCCTCTCTCCTCTACCCACTTTTATGCTTAACCACACTGAATAAAAGCAGGAGACCACTGTAAATCAGTCCTGTGGTTTTGACACGGAGTGCAACCACAAAGAAGGAATTCTAGCCGCTTTACTTTCTTAGAAGTTTAAAGAGTTTTGGCATGTCGGTGAAGACTGTGACAAACTTCTATAGATGTTGTGTGGACAGCATCCTGGCCGGTAGATTCACAGACTGGTATGGGAACTCCAACGCACAGGAATGTAAGAGGACACAGAGAGTGGTGGACCCACGTAGTTCCATAGGAGGTACAGCTCTCACCACCATCGAGGACATCGACGAGAGCCCGGGACTCCATCATCAGTGACCCCCACCATCCGGGCTGTGCCTCCTCTCAATGCAGCTCTACAGACGTAGTTTACTGTCTCTACTTACCAAAAACAATGAAGAGAGGACAATCAATACTAGCAATCAATAAAAACACACAAGACTTGGACTTAGTTCCTCTTACCATTCCACCGCTGTATAACTCATCTCAGTGACTGGAATACAAGCACACAAAGCTCAACATGATGAGGCCTCCCTCAGAGTGGAGGAGTGACACCTTATATTCTGTTTGGGTAGCCTGATGACATGAATATTGATTTCTCCTATTCCAGTAAAAGAAACCTTTCCACCCTCCCCTCTTCTTCTACTCCCCACTCTGGCCTCTCACCTCCACCTGGTGCCCCTCCTCCTTCCCTTTCTCCCATGGTCCACTCTCCTCTCCGATTAGATACCTTCCTCTCCAGCCCTTTACCTTTCCCACTCACCTGGCTTCACCTATCACCTTCCAGCTGTTCTCCTTCCCCTCTCCCCACCTTTTTATTCTGCCGTCTTCCCCCTTGCTTTGCAGTCCTGAAATGAATATCGGCCTGAAATATTGACTGTTTATTCATTTCCATGGCTGCTGCCTGACCTGCTGAGTTCCTCCAGCATTGTGTGTGTGTGTGTGTGTGTGTGTGAGTGAGTGAATGAGAGTGTGTGTGTGTGTGTGTGTGTGTGTGTGTGTGTGTGTGTGGTCTTAATTACCATATTCAATTTCATGCAAATCATCTTGGAAAGTTATAACAAAGCATGCACAATACTATTCCTACCCACGAGAAATGAATTTCCAGTCTTGATATCCCCTCTTTTACACAGAAACATAGAAAGCCTACAGCACAATACAGGCCCTTCAGCCCACAAAGCTGTGCCGAACATGTCCTTTAGAAATTACCTAGGGTTACCCATAGCCCTCTATTTTTCTAAGCTCCATGTACCTATCCAGGAGTCTCTTAAAAGACCCTATTGTATCCGCCTCCACCACCGTCGCCGGCAGCCCGTTCCACGCACTCACCATTCTTTGCATAAAAAACTTACCCCTGACATCTCCTCTGTACCTACTTCCAAGCACCTTAAAGCTGTGCCCTCTCGCGCTTTTGAAGCCTGAAGCACATGAACTTCTGATCTCCCAGCCCCAAGGTTTTTGAGGGTGAGGGGAACGAGAAATGAATGTGTCAGTGAGATTGTGCACGCCGCCTATGGCTGGCAAGTTGCCAGAGCCAGCGGGTCTGTCTGAACCGCATGTCGTAGGCCTGTGGAGGAAGGAATCTCAAACTCAATGTCAAAGTGAAGTTTATGGTCACGTGCACGAGCCCACGTCCTGTGCAGGTGGAGTGAGAAACCCTGCAGCAGCACCAGAGGTACAGAGCATCATTTAACACAAGAGATTCTGCAGACGACGGACATCTAGAGCAACACACACAAACTGGCGCTGGAACCATGTACCTATGGAGGGAAATTAACGGTCGATGCTTTGAGCCGAGACCCTTTAGCATAGTGGTTAGAGTAACGCTTTACTCAATTGTGATTCAAGGGGTTTGCACATTCTCCCCGTGACCGCATGGGATTCCTCTCAGCGCTCTGCTTTACAGAGTCCAAAGGTCAGTAAGGGTTAGTAAGTTGTGGGCATGCTACGTTGGTGGCTCCCAGCACATCCTCAGACTGCATTGGTTGTTGACACCGTATGTTTTGATGTACACGTGAGGAATAAAGCTGAAGTTAATCAGGACTGGAAGACGAAGGGTCTCGGCCCAAAATGCCAACTGGTTATTCCCCTCCATAGATGCTGCCTGACCTGCTGAGTTCCTCCAGCTTTTTGTGTCTGTTGCTTGATTGACAAACTGTGGGCTACTCCGTTCCAGAAATGAGAACATGGGTCTGGATTTAGTTGGACTGTGGTTACAGATACTGGAGACGTGCAAATGCTGTGCAGTGCTGATGTAGCTTTCCGAATTACTGCTATGATTCACTCTGCGGATATTATTAACCCGCACAGAGTCCTGGACAGCATCACAATAAATGGCTATCACAGACAACAAGCCTCTTTTGTAAACAAGGTCAGGGTTCCAGTCCTTTACAATTACACAGGATGTAAGGTCATGTTTACTCTCTACCATCTCCGATTTATTTCTGTTCCTGGTAAAAGTGTATTCCCTCTTTCCTTGTGGCATAGAATGAGTTCGTGTGACCCTTCGACGTTCTGCTGGTTCATAGAGCAACCTCATCAGGAGCAGTCCTCGGCCACTTGTCTCCCGCCACCCGTTCTCCCCTCTGTACTCTAAACAAATTCCACCACCCTCTTACCTTTCGATCTTCCATTGTTTGGACTCCAGTCTACTCTGGGGTTGACCAGTAGGGGGTAGCCTTCAACCTGATGGCATGAACACAGACTTCTTGAACTTTCTGTAATTACAACCCCCCGTACACTCCTTCTCCATTCCTCATTCCTCTTTCCCTCTCTCACCTTATCTCCTTACCTGCCCATCACCTCCCTTCCCTTTCTTCCATGGTCTTCTGTCCTCTCCCATCAGATTCCCCCTTCTCCAGCCCCTTATCTCTTTCACCAATCAGCTTCCCAGCTCTTCACTTCACCCGCTCCCCCCTCTCCTGGTTTCACCTATCATCTGCCACCTTGTACTTCTTCCCCCGCCCCACCTTCTTAGCATAACTTCCTCTCCCCCCCCCCACTTTCTGCTTTCCGCAGGGATCGCTCCCTACGTGACTCCCTTGTGTGTATGGCTCAGATTTCCAGCATCTGCAGGTTTTCTCTTGTTCGGCGCCTGGTCAGCCCTGGCCGGGTTGTCTGGGTGAGAATGTCTGATGTCGAAAGACTCGAAACACCTGATGACCCCTAAGGTTCAAAAAAAAATTCGAAGGTTCATTTATTATCAAAGTACACAACTCAAAATTCTTCTTCTCCTGGTAGCCATGAAACCAAGAAAAAAATTGGCACCACAAACATCAAACCTCAAATTCCAACTCCCACACAAAAAAAAGCCCAAACGGAACAGAACAGGTACATCCCCCCAATATCCCTCCTCCTGCACAAAAAAAATGAACAAAAATGGACCAGGCACTGCAGTCTGTGGTGGCCAGTGCGATCATGTTTGCTGTTGTGTGCTGGGGCAGCAGGCTGAGGGTAGCAGACACCAACAGAATCAACAAACTCATTCGTAAGGCCAGTGATGTTGTGGGGATGGAACTGGACTCTCTGACGGTGGTGTCTGAAAAGAGGATGCTGTCTAAGTTGCATGCCATCTTGGACAATGTCTCCCATCCACTACATAATGTATTGGGTGGGCACAGGAGTACATTCAGCCAGAGACTCGTTCTACCGAGATGCAACACAGAGCGTCGTAGGAAGTCATTCCTGCCTGTGGCCATCAAACTTTACAACTCCTCCCTTGGAGGGTCAGACACCCTGAAGCCAATAGGCTGGTCCTGGACTTATTTCCTGGCATAATTTACATATTACTATTTAATTATTTATGGTTTTATATTGATATATTTATACTCTATTCTTGGTTGGGGCAACTGTAACGAAAATCAATTTTCCTTGGGATCAATAAAGTATGACTATGACTATGACTAACCTCAAAATCCCTCCTCAGGATACATCACTGACGATATGTCCCAGCGCATCGCTGGATGTATCTCAGCATCAGATCCAGGTTTGTGTAACAAAATGTATTTGTATGTGTCCGGCACGGTACATGGGCAGAACAGAGAACAGTAGCGTAGCAGTTTGCGTAACGCCTCACAGTGCCGGTGATCCGGGTTCAATTCCCGTCACTGTCTGTAAGGAGTTTGTACATTCTCCCCATGACCGCGTGCATCTCCTCCAGTTGCTCCAGTTTCCTCCCACATACCAAAGACGTACACGTTAGGGTGAAAAGTTGTGGGTATGATACTGTACGCTGGGACCAAACCATGGCAACACTTGTGGTCTTCCCCAACACATCTCGGACAGTGTTGGTCGTTGATGCAAACGATGCATTTCACTGTATGCTTTGATGAAGCTAATCTTTAAGATCTTTCATCTTTAACCACCAGATTGTCACAAAGACACATCAAGTGCCTTCACTCCGGAGCAGGAAGTCTGCTGTGTGGTCTAGACTCAGGTCAGAATCCTAGCAGGCTGCTGAGACTTCAAAAGGCTTTGGTCGGGTCAAAGTTGAATTGTTGTAAGGAGTTTTAGGCCCCATATCCAACAAAGGGTTGTGCTGCAATTGGAGAGGGTCCAGAGGAGGTTCACGAGATAGATCCCATGAATGAAAGGGGATGTATGAGGAGTGCTTCATTGGCTCTTGGCCAGTACTCACAGGAGTTTAGAAGAATGGGGTGGGGGTGATCTCACTGAAACATTTCGAATATAGAAAGACCAAGATAGAGTGGACTTGGAGAGGATGTTTCCCGTACTGGGGGACTCTAGGACCAGAGGGCGCAGCCTCAGAAAAGAAAGGTGCCCCTTTAGAACAGAGATGAGAATGAACTTTTTTTTGGCAAGAGGGTAGTTGTCATAGACAGATGTACAGGCAAAGTCATTGGGTATATTTAAAACGGAGATTGATGAGAGTCAAAAATTATGGGGAGAAGGCAGGAGAACGAGGTTGAGAGGGATAATAAATCAGCGATGATCGAATGGCAGAGCCAACTTAACTAATTCTGTTCCTTTGTCTTCTGGATCTTGTCAGTGCTACCCACATCTGTGGAAGGAAGTTGAGAGTAAATAATCCAGACTCCATGCGGTGAATTTTCAGCAATATTTGGCAGCAGTCTGCATCCACATTTACTGTGTCACAGTAAGGTCCTTTCCGTTTGATTTCTTCATTAGTGGAATAATATTCCATCAAGTCACCTCTGCTCATTTATAGCAATGGGACTAACACCGACGGCAGTGGGCATGGGGCAGGAGCTGTCAACCAGATTACTCAGTGGCAGACTCTGAGGCTTTGCGCACTCATTCTCTGCGTCTTCCTGTGAAAGGCGCGCTCCTGCTCAGGTCCATCAGAGGATTTGGCACAAAGTATTGCTTTTACCTTTGGAGGGGAAGGGACATGTAGTGGAGATCTCCAGGGGTGAAAGAGTCGAGGTGGCACGGTGGTGTAGTGGTTAGCACAACGCTTCACAGTACTGGCGACCCGGGTTCAATTCCAGCCACTGACTGTCAGGAGTCTGTACATCCTCCTCGTGATCGCTTGGGTTTCCTCCGGGTGCTCCGGTTTCCTCCCACAGTCCAGTTGGTAGGTTGATTGGTCATTGTAAGTTGTCCCATAATTAGGCTGGGGTAAAATCAGGGATCGCTGGGAGGTGCGACTTGAAGGGCCAGAGCGGTCTACTCCGTGCTGTACCTCAATAGATAGATAAATGGAAGACACACAAAGTGCTGGAGGAACTCAGCAGGTGTATACACTATCTATGGATGGAGATAAATGGTCGAGGCTTTTTGACCCAGACCCTTCTTCAGGACTGGAAAGGAAGGGGGCAGAAGCCAGAATAAGAAGGTGGGGGGGGGGAGGGGGAGGAGTATAGGCTGGCAGGTGAGATCAGGTGAGGGGGAAGGTGGGTGGGTCGGGGAGGGAAGTGGATGAAGGAAGAAGCTGGGAGGTGATAGGTGGAAAGGGTAAGGGGCTGAAGAAGAAGGAGTCTGATAGGAGAGGAGTGGACCATGGGAGAAAGAGACGGAGGAGGGAAACCAGTGGGAGGTGATGGACAGGTGAGAAGAGAAGGGGCGAGAGGGGAACCAGAATGGGGAATGGAGGTAGGACACACTCAACGATTCAGGAACAGCTTCTTCCTCTACACCCCCTCCCCTACACCTCCACAATCCACAGTCCATGAATGCTGACTATTCATTTCTCTCCAAAGGTGCTCCCTAACCTGCTGAGTTCCTCCAGCAGCTCGCTTGCTGCCAGCTTTCCAGCTGATATTTTTACTGAGGTGCAGGTGTGAGATGAGCTGTCCTGCGCATCACGCTTGGATGGCGTTGTGCTAAAATTATCTGCGCACTGCTCATGTAGCAAATTAGAAAGGACAAAGTGTTGTGGAACCTGACTTCTTGGCCCTAGAAAAGGGGAAACTGATGCAAGCCGGTGAAGCTGGGCTGGTACCAAATACTGCGGCTAATGTAATGTTTATTTTGGCAAACTCGGACAGTTGAAATGGCTGATAATTGTGTTGCATGCTCAGGAAGAAGTTATTCCTTAAAAGGTGTATGTTATTTTTGTTTATTCTCTCTGAAGGTCAGTACACTCCAGTGCATTACTGAACAAATGCTCAGGAACATTAATTAATGAATCCTACATTTGTTACTTGGAACATTATTAGTCTTTTGCACTATTCATTTGTTTTGTAATTTGTTGTATTTTTATGCTATTTACAGCACTGTGCAAAAGTCAGGTACATGTATAGCTAGGGTGCCTAAGACTTTTGCACAGCACTGCATTTGCCAATGTAGAGCGGAGAGTGAGTTTGTAAATTTGGCGGGGGCAAAGGATGTTGGGAATGGCGAGAGTAGAGTGCCACGGGAGGGGTGTAGGACAAGTGGCAGAGAAGGAGTATCAGGGGTGAAGGGTGAAAGGGGTAGTGTGGGTGCAGACGCACCCAGCCCTGAGACACCAGGCAAGGTCATGAGATTCCAAACAACTGATTTATTGATCATTACAGAATGACTCTCTGGAGTTTCCTTCTCCCTCCCTTCTCCCTTCCCCTTTCCCTGCCTCCTCCTTCCTGCTCTCAGAGCACAACAGAGGCCCATATCAGAATCAGGTTTATCATTTCTCACATATATAATGAAATTTGTTTTTATTTTGCGGCAGCAATACAGTGCAATTCATAAAATTACTACAGTACTGTGCAAAAGTCTTGGGCACCTTAGCTGTGTGTGTATATATACATATATGTGTGTGTGTGTGTGTGTGTGTGTGTGTGTGTGTGTGTGTGTGTGTGTGTGTGTGTATATGTGTATGTGTATACCTAAGACTTTTGCGCAGTACTGTAGTAATTTTGAAACTTACAGCAACTTTGGTCTTGTTCTGTACTGCTGCAGCAAAATTTCATGATGTACGTCAATGATAATATCACTAATCCCGATTTCAGGATGAATGCCAGTGACAATTAACCTGATTCTAATTCAAAAAGTCCTGATTCTAATTCAGAATCATCCTTGTGAACCTCCTCTGAACCCTCTCCAATGCCAGCACATCTTTTCTTAGATGAGGAGCCCTAAACTGTTAATAATTCTGAAGGTGAGGCCTCACCAGTGCCTTCTAAAGTCTCAGCATTACATCCCTGCTCTTGTATTCTGGACCTCTTGAAACGAATGCTAACATTGCATTTGCCTTCCTCACCGCTGACTCTACTTACAAGTTAACCATTCAGGAGCCAATCAGGAGAAGAAACTGCTCTTGAATTGTTGAGTGTGGTCTTCAGGTTCCTGTAACCCCTCTCTGATGTCACAAGGGCATGTCCCAGTTGGTCAAGGTCCATAAGATACAGGAGCAGAATTAGCTCCTTTGACCTATCGAGTCTGCTCCGCCATTTCATCATGGCTGATTAATTTCTCTCTCAGCTCCAATCAACACTATCCTTTCAAACAGATCATGCAGAAATATATCCTGTGAACTCCTGCCCGAAATATGGGCAAATGAGCCATTTGAAAGATCACTTACTTAGTTCAGTACATGTTCAGTACAGTTTTCTGCGCCGTGCTTTACGTACACTGTTGAAGTTAAAAACATCCAATGTTTAACCGATTGCTTTTAGACAGTATCAGACAGAGACTGATGGATCTGTTAGGGCATAGGAAGATATGAGTGTTTTTTGAATTTCTTTTCTTAAAATTCTTTGAAACTTTTCTTCCTCTGTGAGTGTGCCCTGCTTTGAAATCAAGTCAGGTTGAGGTTATTGTCACGCGCACAATTACAGTGAGCTAGAGGTGCAATAAACAACTTGCCTGCAACAGCATCACACAGATAACACACAGAATATAAACTCAACATAAATCGTTTATTCATTATGTGCCGTGTTGTATGACGTGGGCGATTGTGGTCTTCCCCTGACCATGATTGTTTTTGGCAAATTTTTCTAGAGAAGGGTTTTGCCATCGCCTTCTTCTGGGCAGTGTCTTTACAAGAAGGGTGACCCCAGCTACTGTCAATACTCTTCAGAGATTGTCTGCCTGGTGTCAGTGGTCACATAACCAGGACTTGTGATATGCACCAGCTGCTCATATGACCATCCACCACCTGCTCCCATGGCTTCACATGACCCTGATCGGGGGTCTAATCAGGTGCTACACCTTGCCCAAGGGTGACCTGCAGGCGAGTGGAGGGAAGGAGCACCTTACACCTCCTTTGGTAGAGACGTATCTCCACCCCAACCACCCAAAACATAGATAATACATAAAGTTTACACCTGCATGTGGCCTCATCATGGCAGTAGAGGAGGCCATGGACAGACATGTCAGAATAGAAAGACGGAATAGGAAGTTGAATTGAAATTCAATTCCATTTCAATTCTACTTCCCATTCCCATTCCAACATGTCGATTCATGGCCTCCTCTACTACACAATGAGGCCACATTCAGACTGGAGGAGCAACATCAATAGATGCTGCCTGACTTGCCGACTTCCTCTAGCAAAAGGAATGTTGCTCAAGCTTTCCAGCATCTGCAGAATCTCTTGTGCTTATCACCAGTCAATCGATGAACACCAACTAACTAACTTGCTATTCTCAAACAAGAGAAAATCTGTAGATGTTGGAAATCCAAGCAAAACACACAACATGTAGGAGGAACTCAGCAGACCAGGCAGCATCCATGGAAAGAGTAGAGTCGACGTGCCGAGCCGAGACCCTTCAGTAGGATTCTGAAAGGTCTCGGCCTGAAACATCACCTCTACTCTTTGCCATTGTTGCTGCCTGGCCTGCTGAGTTCCTCCAGCATTTTGTATGTGTAACTTGCTACTCTTTGTCTGCACTATTTGTTTATTTGTTGTAACCTAGAGTAATTTTTTATGGCTTGCATTTTACTGCTGGCACAAAACAACAAGTTCCATGAAACACGCCAGTAATAATAAGCCTGATTCTGACGTTGTGAAGGACATGCTCTCTTCTCACTGCTGCCATCGAGAAGATAGTACAGGAGCCTAAAGACTCACACCACCAGATTCAGGAACAGTTACTATCCCCCAATCATCAGGCTCTTGAACCAAAGGGGAAAATTTCACTCAACTTCTCTTGTCCCATCACTGAACTGTTCCCACAACCAATGGACTCACTTTCAAGGTCTCTTCATCTCATGTTCTCAATATTTATTTATTATCATACTTTCTTCTTTTTGCATTTGCACATTTCATTGTCTTCTGCACTCTGCTTGAACGCCATAGTTGGCCGGTCTTTCATTGATTCTGTTATGGTTATTATTCTATAGATTTGTTGAGTATGCCACAGGAAAATGAATCTCAGAGTTGTATGAGGTGACAGAGATGTACTTTGATAATATAATGTACTTTGAGCTTTACTGAAGTTTGTTGTTTTGTGACAGCACTGCAGTGCAGGACATAAAATTACTATAAGTTAGGAAATCAATTAGAAGTGTAAAAAATGAATAACCAGATAGTGTTCATGGATCATTCCAAAATCTGATGGCAGAGGCGAAGAAACCGTTCTTGAAATGTTGAGTGTGCATCTTCAGATTCCTGTACCTCCTCTTCGATGGTAGGAAGGTGAAAAGGGAGGTGGTGAAGGTCTATAATTATGGATGTTGCCTTCTGGAGTCATGTTGAAGATGTCCCCGATAATTGGAATGGTTGAGTACAACCCTCTGCAGGCTTCAGCAAGGAGAGAAGTAGGAAAATTATTTGCATTTTGATTTTTTTAAGAAGTACAATGGGTAGAAACAAATAGATGCAAATGAACAGGATCACATTGAAAATGCTACAACATGACAGTTATGCATTTCTATAATTTGGCTGTTGGGAAAATAACTTATTAAAAGTATTCTCACACAGTTGGAGTCTTTCTCTGGAGATGCTAGCTGTCTGGAATGAGCCTGCTATCTAACGAGGAAAGGCTTGAGCTGTGTGACACTGGAGATGTGATAAGTCATAACAGAGTGGATGTTGAAAGGATGGGGTAGAGTCTGGGACTAGAAGTTTGAGATTAATCATTGGTGGGCTGCAATCATCGCCAGCAGTTGCTTGTTTAGCTGAAATGGCATGAAGTTTAAAAAGAGCTTGGGACCTTTCAGGACCTTTTGGCAGGAAGCAATCATTGCAAACTGTCGCTGTTTGGCTGAGGTGGCATGGCTTTTAAAAAGAGCTCGGGGCCTTTCAGGACATTTCAAAGGGCTGCATTCATAACGATCTATCAGGCACTCGGCAAAGGCCAATAAAAGGAAGTGAGGTACAAGCGGAGCTGCCATTCTGTGAGCAGCTATTGTGTGAGTGGGCCAGTATTAGAGTGGTCAGACTTTGGCTGAACAGGCAGAGTCTCTAAGTAAGGTTCCAGTAAGTTACACACATAAAAATTTCTGATGAATGCAGCAGGCCAGGCAGCATCTATAGGAAGAGGTACAGTCGACGTTTTGGGGTTTGTCTATTAGTACATAGCTAGTGCGGTGATTATGGGTCCGGATTTAGTGGTATGTTCTTTGTGTGAGGTGTGGGAATGCTGGGAGACCTCCAGTCTCGCTGGTAACTACATCTGCATGAGACGCATTGAGCTGCAGCTTCTGGGAGACAGTGTTAAGGAACTAGAGCTGCAGCCTGATGATCTTCAGCTCACATGGGAAAAAGAGGAGCTGATAGATATGAGTTACAGGGAGGAGATCAGCTCTCAGTTACAGGAGGGAGGTACTTGGGTGACTGTCACGAGAGAAAGGGAATAGCAAGCCAATGCAGAGTATTCATGTACCCATTCCCCTCAGTAATCAGCATAGCAATCTGGATATTGATGGGGTGGAGAAACTACCAGGGAGAAGCTGCAGTGACCAGGTCTCTGACACTGTGGCTCAGAAAGGAAGGGAAGAAGAGGAGTGTTTTAGTGATAGGGGATTCCATAGTTAAGGGAGCAGACAGGAGATTCTTTGGATATAAAAGAGACACCCAGATGGTATGTGGCCTTCCAGGTGCCAGGGTCAGGAGTGTCTCAGATCAGGTCCATGGCATTCTAAATGGGGAGGGTGAGCAGTCAGAAGACTTAGTACATATTGTACATATTGGTACCAATGACATAGGTAGGAAAGGGAGGAGGTCCTGAACAGAGAATTTAGGGAGTTACATAGAAAGCTGGAAAAACAGGGCCTCTAGGGTAGTAATCTCTGGATTGCTGCCTGTGCCATGTGTTAGTGAGGGTAAGAATAGGACGATTCGACAGATCAATGCGGGCTGAGGAATTGATGCAAGGGGGCAGGATTCCTGATTTGTGCATCATTGGGATCTCTTCAGCGGAAGGTATAACTTGTAAAAAGGGACAGCTTAGGCACGAACCCTGGGGTAGCCAATATCCTTGCAGGCAGGTTTACTGGAGCTGTTGAGGAGGGTTGAAACTGCTTTGGCATGGAGATGGGAACTGTGGTGATAAGGCTGAGGATGTTTCAGTTGGTAAACAACTAGATGCAGTATGTAGTCAGACTGTGAGGAAGGACAGGCAGATGATCGGACAGAATTGCAGTCAGTGGGATGAGTGTAACATGGAGACAAAATCAACAAGGGTGACAAATGCCGAACATATTTGGATTATACAGAATAAGGAAGATGATCTTTTAGCGCAGTTAGAGATTGGCAGGTATGACAATGTGGGCATCACTGAGTCATTGCTGAAAGAAGATCATAATTGGGAGCTTAACATCCAAAGATACAGGTTGTATTGAAAGGACAGGCAGGTAGGCAGAGGAGGTTGGGTGACTCTGTTGGTAAAAAAAATGATATCAAATCCTTAGAAAGAGTTGAGATAGAACATAGAATCAGAAGATGTCGAATCCTGATGGGTAGAGTTCAGAAACTGCAAAGGTAAAAATACCCTAATGGGAATTATATACAGACTTCAAAACTGTAACTAGGATATGGGATACAAATTTCAAAAGGCGTTAGAAAAGGTATGTCAAAAGGGCAATGTTATTAAACACGCTGGTTCTGTCAGCTGAGTAAGTATAGGGAAGACAATCTCCAGCCCTTTCAAACGTGTGAGATTGAGGAACGAGCCCATCCCAAAACCCTCTGTTTGTGTGGATGCTGCGTGATTCATTACTCTGTTATAAATAAGTGCCACAAGATAACAGACAGTACACTGCATACAATTAAAATATTTAGCTTTATAATTTTTAATTTGATAAAGGGTTAGTAAAGAAAGAGCAAAAAAAGAAAAGGGTCGATTTTAATGAAACAGTTTAATGTGCACAAGTTGGAGCTCACAGTTTCCCCTTCGCCAATCCTCCATCGATCTCACCTGGGCTTTGTCAAATCAGGTCCTGCTCCGGGTCAAATCCTGCCACTCCTCCTCTCCGGTGTCTTCTCTCTTCTTCTCCTTAACAAAAGCCCCAAGCCCAACCTTAGTGACCCTCACCAGAGAAACCTCCCCTTAATCCGACCATCCTAATTGGATGGCACGCAATTCTCCTATTTCTAATCTTCAACTGTAGCCCAAACAAGCAGCTTGCAGAGAACAGCACAAAAATCAAATACAGAACAGCATAGCAGTAAAAAATATGAACCATGGTGTTATAGTTACAATAGTTATGGGACTTTCAATAGCAGATAGATTGGGAAAATCAAATTAATGCTAGAATGCAAGAGAGGAAATTTGTAGAACACCTACAAGATGGCATTTTATAACAGCTTGTGGTTGAGTCAGCTAAGAAAAGGCAATTCCAGATTAGGCATTGTGTAACAAACAAGATTTGACTCGGGAGCTTAAGGTAAAGGAACCCTTATGAGCCAGTGATCATAATATGATAAAATTCATCCTGCAGTGTGAGAGGGAGAAGCTGAAGTCAGATGTACTGTATTAGTACTACAGTGGATTTGAGGGAATTACAAAGGCATGAGAGAGGAGCTGGCGAAAGTTGATTATAATGGGACACTAGCAGAGATGATGGTAGAACAGCAATGGCTGGAGTTTCTGGGAGCAATCTGGAAGACTGAGGATAGATACATCCCTAAGATGAAGAATTAATCTGAAGGGAGGATGAGACAACCAGGGCTGACAAGAGAAGTCAAGGACACCATAAAAGCAAAAGAGAGGGTATATAATTGAGCAAAATATAATGGGAAGTTAGAGGATTTGGAAGTTTTATTTACCACAGAAGACAGCTAAAAAGTTATGAGAAAAGATGAAATATGATAGTAAGCTAGCCAATAATATTAAAGAGGATACCAAATGTTTTTTTTCAGATATATAAAGAGTAGAAGAGAGGTGAGAGTGTATTTTGGACCGAAATCTTGCCCAACAAATGTGTTGGAATTCTTGGAGGAAATATCAAACAAAGGAGAGTCAGTGGATGTTGTGTGCTTTGACTTTCAGAGGCCTTTAACATTGTGCCATACATGAGGCTGTTTAACAAGATAAGAGTCCATGGTATTACAGGAAAGATACCAGCTTGAATGCCTGACTGACTGGCAGGAGGCAAAGGGTTGGAATGAAGGGAGCCTTTCCTTCTTGGCTGCCGATGTGTAGTGGTATGCCACAGGGGCCTTTGTGACCAAGTTTGTGGACAATATGAAAACAGGTGAAGGAGCAGGTAGTGTCGAGGAAGCAGGGAGTCTGCAGGAGAAGCTAGACAGATTGGGAGAATGGGCAAAAAAGCGTCAAATGGAATATAGGGTAGTGAAGTGTATGGTTGTGCACTTTTGTAGAAGGAATAAAGGCATAGACTATTCTCTAAGTGAAGAGAAAATTCAAAAATCAGAGGTACAAAGGGATATGGGCATCCCTACAGGTTAACTTGCAGGTTGAGTCAGTGGTAAGGAAGGTGAATGCAAAGTCAACCTTCATTTCATGAGGACTAGAATATAAGAGCAAGAATGTAATGCTGATGCTTTATCAGGCATTGCTAAGGCTGTGCTTGGAATTTTTGTGAGCATTTCAGGGCCCCTGATCTAAGAAAAGATGTGCTGAACTTGGAGAGGGTCCAGAGGAGGTTCACGAGAGAGATTCCGTGAATGAAAGCATTGATGTATGAGGAATGTGTGATGACTCTGGGTCTGTACACTAGAGCTTAGAAGAATGAAGGGGATCTCATTGAAACCTTTTGAATATTGAAATGTCTAGATGGAGTGGATGTTTCCTGCAGTGGGGAGTCTGGGACCAGAGGTCACAACCTCAGAATAGAAGGATATCCACTGAAGACAGTGAGGAGAAGGAGAAATTTCTTTACCCATAGGGTAGTGAATCAGTGGGATTTATTGTAATAGTCGGCTGCAGAGGCCAAGTCATTGTCTACATTTAAGGCAGAGGTTGATGCATTCTTGATTTATCAGAGCATCAAAGTTATGGAAACAAGGCAGAAGAGTGAGGTTGAGAGGGATTGTGATGGAATGGTGGAGCAGACTCGATGGGCCAAATGGCCTAATTCTGCTCCTATGTCTTATGGTCTTAGTGTCTTTATTACTGTTTAAAATAAGGGAACGATGCGGTGAAACTTACTTTTCCCAGAGAGTCATGAAATGATGAAACTCTCTTCGTCAAAGGGCATGGAAGAGTCTTTGAATGTTTTAGGGTAGACAGATTTCTGTTAGTCACTGAATGAGTGAAAGGTTAGAATGTGGAATGAGGCTGCATTCAAACCCATGATCTTATTCGATCGTGGCTCATCACTCCCCACAGTCAGTCGTACCTGCAGGAGCCGTTGCCTCAAGAATTCCAGAGACCCACCTGGTGACAACTATCATCAGCGACCCTGCACTCAACGCCTGTCCTCCACCTTCCTCCACCCTTCCACTCCTGTCCTGATGAAGGATCTCATTCCAAAAATTTCCCCCTTTGTATTCCACCCGACTTGCTGAGGTCCTCCAGCATTTCGCGTGTGTTGTTCGACGTTTCCAGTATCTGCAGGACCTCGAGTGATAAGTGATCGTGGGACTTTCCAGCTGTCTATTCCAAAACACTGAAATGCTCTATGTCAATGATAAACTTGATTCTGATTCTGAACGCAGCACAGTACAGGCCCTGCAGCCCACAGTGTTGTGCTAACCTTGCAACCTACACAATCTAACTGTTCCCTCCCACGTAACTCTCCATTTTTTCTTCAGCCACGCGCCACGCAGGGAACATGTTATGCCTGGCGTTACTTCGCTTGAAGTGCCCTCCGTGTACCCCCGCGGGTCAGAGTGAAGCGCTTTCATAAATACTTTGACATCGTGATCCCGTGCATCATTCAGCTCGATTTGATGAAAGAAGGAAAGTAAATTAATTGAAATATATCATGAAAAAATGCAAAGCACAGTGTGCAAGTAACGTGGGTGTTGATGTTTGTCATTTAATTTCTGTCATACTTGCCTGTCAAATGAGCCATCGTTAATTTGATTTAAAAAAGCGTGTATATATTGCACCATGGTATAAGAACTAGAAATGTGCAAAGTCATTTGATGAATGGGATGTGAAATTCAAAGGGCTTGAAGATTTTGTTAATATCTTTGCATTGCATCATATTATTACCAAATAATATACTCTAGGCATTGGAGTACCTTATTAAATAAGCCCTATTATTCTGCAGTTCAGGATAGATAAATTGCTGGAGGAAGCCAGCAGGTCGGAGTCAGAATCAGAATCAAGTTTATCATCGATATAGAGTATGCCGTGAACGTCCTGATGAAGGGTCTCAGCCTGAAATATCGACTGTTTACTCTTTTCCATAGATGCAGCCTGGCCTGCTGAGTTCCTCCAGCCCTTTGTGTGTGTGTGCTGCTTTGGATTTCTAGCTTCTGCAGATTTCTTGTGCTGTGACACGTGTGTTTTGCAGCTTCAGTACAGTGCAATAGATGATAAAAAAATGCATGTTGCAATAATAAGTAAATAGTGCAAAACGTTCTCTGAGAGGACCACAACCTTGTTGTAGGGTTTGGAAGCCTACGTGCATCAATGACCTGGAGAGCTATGTTGGCTGGAGTTACGGCTTTGTGCTTTGATTCTTGGTAGGGTCACCCATGCCAAACAGGTCAAAGGGTAAAGGCCAGACTAAGAGTCCTCCAGGTTCAGGGGGGTTCAGCTCTGGGCTAACCATGCTGACTGGTCAAAAAACTTGTTACAGAGACAGCAAAGAGGAATCCTATATCTGTGTGCGATGAAATGGACAGACAGAGCAACCTCCATTGCTGCCCTAAACACCACCAGCGGAACGGGCAGTAAGTGAGTGCAAAAAGAGAGCAAAAATAGTGAGGTAGAGTTCAGGGGTTCATTGACCGTCTGATGGCTGAGGGGGAGACACAGAGTGTGGGTCTTCAAACTCCCGAACCGCCTTTCTGATGGTAGTAAAGAAACAAGGGCAAGTCCTGGATGACCAGGGTCCTTCATGATGCCACCTTCTTGAAGATGTCTTCGATGTTGGAGAGGTTACTGCCCACGATGGAGCTGGGTTAGGCAGTACCTGTGGAGGGAAATGGACAGTTGATTTGGGTCAAACGTTACAGGGGAGATAGCGTGTATAAAGAGGGAAGGGGAAGGGATGGAGCAAGAGCTGGCAGCTGATAGGTGGATCCAGGTGAGGATGGGGTGATAGGCAGATGGAGGAGGGGAGAGTGGGAATGGTGATGGAGGCTGGGAGGTGATGCGTGGAGGTGACAAGGAGCTGCAGATGCTGGGATCTGATTCGTGAGGAAGGTGAAACATAGAATCAAATAAGGAAGGTGGGTGGTGGACAGGTGGGAACAGTGGGGGGAGGGGACCCAGTGGGAGGAGTGTGTGGGTGATGGACAGATGGGAACAGTGGGGGGAGGGGACCCAGTGGGAGGAGTGTGTGGGTGATGGACAGATGGGAACAGTGGGGGGGAGGGGACCCAGTGGGAGGAGTGTGTGGGTGACGGACAGATGGGAACAGTGGGGGGGAGGGGACCCAGTGGGAGGAGTGTGTGGGTGATGGACAGATGGAAACAGTGGGGGGAGGGGACCCAGTGGGAGGAGTGTGTGGGTGACGGACAGATGGAATGGGTGGATGAGGGGTCAGAAACAGGGTGACGGAGGCTGGTATGGGTATAGGAGGAACAAGGTAGATAAGGAGTAGAGTGAAAAGGGACAAAAGGGAGCAGTTACCAGGAGTCAGAGAATTCAATGTTCACGCCGTTGGGTTGTAGACGAGCTGGGGGAATATTCCCCTCGTTTGTGTTCAGCCTCAATACTGGCCGAAGGCAGATAGATCAGTGTGTGGAACAGGCAGGAGAACTGATAAGCAGGAGCTCCAGGCGGTAACTCCAGTGGATGGAGTGAAGGGGCTCACCAAAGGAATTGCCGAATTTGCATCCGGTTTCACCAATGCAGGAGAGGCCGCATGTCGTAGATATCTCAGGAGGACTGGCAGGTGAAAGGCTGCTTTAAATGCAAAAAAATAGGCTGGACTTCCTGGTGGCCACTCATTGTATTTCCACTTACCATTCCCATTCCAACATGTCAGTCCATGATCCCCTCTACCACCACACTCAGGTTGGAGGAGCAACACCTCTAGGTGGCCTTCAACCTGAAGGCATGAACATTGATTTCACTAACTTCTGGTAGTTTGTCACTCCCCTCCCCCTTCTCTCCTTTTCCATCCCCATTCTGGCTCCCCTCTTACCCCTTCTCTTCTCCCCTGATTATCACCTCTCTCTGGTGCACCTCCTCCTTCTCTTTCTCCCATGGCCTGTTAAATTCCTTCTTCTTTACCTTTTCCTCCTATCATCTCTCAGCTTTTCTCTTCACACAGCCTCCCCACCCACCCACCTTCCCCTCACTCACGGTCTACCAGCTTGTGCTCCTTCCCCTTCCTCCACACCTTATAATCCTGGACTCTGCCCCCTGCCTTTCCAGTCCTGGTGAAGTGTCTCGGCCCGAAACGTCAACTGTGTATTCCCACTCTGTGGATGCTGCCTGACCTGCTGAATTCCTCCAGCATTTTGTGTGTTGCCCTTAACTGGGAGGGCCGCTTAGGCTCATGGCGAGAGAGCTGTTGTGATCCCAGGGGAGAGTGCCTTGGGACGGAGGTGATGAAAGGCCGTGTTAATCGGGGCATAGAGTATAAGAGACGGGATTGCCCACATGGCTGCACCTGGATTATTGTGTGCAAGTAATGTCACCTTATTGTAGGAAAGATGTCATTAAGCTAGAAAGTTAGCAAATAGGATATACGAGAACGTTGCTAGAACTCAAGGGCCTGCACTATAGGAAGAAGGCTGGACGAACCTTTATTAGCTGTTTCAGCTAGTATTAGCTTTAAGGAGGTGAACAAACTTGGGTTGTTTTCTCTGGAGTGCCAGAGGCTGAGGCAAGACCTGATAGAAGTTTATAAAATTATGAGGCACAGGTAAACAGTCAGAATCTTTTTCCCAGAGTAGAAATGTCATGTACTAGAGGGCATAGGTTTATGACGAGCGGAGGAAAGGTTGAAGGAGATGTGCGGGGGGAAGTAATTTTACACAGAGTGGTGGGCGCCTGGAGTGGGTAATGGTGGGAGCTTGAGTCACAGTGCAGGGAATGGAGGGATATGCATCACGTGCAGGCAGAAGCAATTAGCTTAATTTGGCATTGTGTATGGCACAGACATTCTGGGCTGCAGGGCTTGCTCCTGTGCTGTACTGTTCTACGTTCCGCATTAACCTTGACCTCACTCTATTCTCTCAGTGTCTTCCTGGTCAATCCCCCTCAGCACCCTGTCTATTGGGAAGATCACCTCTCAGTCATTTCAACTCTAAGGAGCGTGAGCCCAAATTCACCAGTGACTCTGTGGTGGCCATAACAAGAGGCTTGACTGGAAGAGGGAGAAGATTGACTGCTAAAGTTTCACGATTTAGAGAAAGAAAGAGGGAGAAGATGCACTATTAACTGGGAACAATATCATCCTGGTAGTCAGTGGAAGCCTCACTCACTGAGTCTACATTATCGTCGTCCCTCTCTGCGCCCTAAGGCACATCGGGCGGCAACCTTACCGTTTCTTTAGTGTTTGTCTGTTTTTTACAAGGCTGAGCTGCCGGTTCAACGCTCGACCCAGCAAGGATGGAAAGCATGCAAGGAGACGGCCGGATTCGAACCTGGGACCACTCGCCTCGAATTCTGGGCGTGAATGCCATGACACCAAATCTACATGGGTAGAACTCAAAGAAAAGAAAGGTGCGATCACCCTTATGGGAATATACTACTGGGCCATCCCCCAAATACTTCATACTTTATTGTCGCCAAACAGTTGATACTAGAACGTACAATCATCATAGCGAGATTTGATTTTGCACTTCTCGCTCCCTGGATTACAAATCGATAGTAAATATTAAAAATTTAAATTATAAATCATAAATAGAAAATAGAAAAATGGAAAGTAAGGTAATTGTGGGACATTGAGGAGCAGATATGCAGGCAAATTAGGTAAGTGTATGAAATCAGCAGGTTTATCGCCATAGGTGACTTCAACTTCCGCAATATAGGCTGCAACCTCCTCAGTGCAAGAGGGTTCGATGTGGTGGAAGTTGTAAGGGAGCATCCAGGAAAGTTTATGAACCTAAATTATGGATTATTCAATGGGATGAGAGATTACATTGGATCTTGTATTGGGAAATGAGCTGGGCCAGATGGCTGACTGTTGGAAACGATGTTCACAACTTCCTAAATTTTATAATAGCTATAAATCAAGATTAGAATAGACCTTGTGGGAAAGCATTAAGTTGGGGGAGGGCAGATTATGAGAGTATTGGGTAAGAGCTAGGGAGAGTTAATTACTTCAAGGAATAGAGTTAACGCTGCACAGAATGTGGTCCTGCCCAACCAGTCCCAATAACTCAGACCCTCGAGTCCAACCAATAGAGTGACCAATCACATCAGTTTTTTTCTCACTTCTTCGCCATTCAGCTATCAGAATAAAGGTGTGCCTAGCTGCACACAACATTTTGAAGTCTCACTATCAATCTCTGCCTGGCTTCAATTCATAAATGTACAGTTAATTATGTTAATTATTCTGGCTAGACCAGACTTGCACTACTGTGTTCAGTTCTGGTTGTCTCATTATAGGAAGAATGTGGACACTTTAGAGGGGGTGCAGAGGAGATTTACCTGGATGCTGCCTGGACTGGAGAGCGTGCCTTATGAGGTCAGGCTGAGCGAGCCAGGGCTGGGCTTTCCTCTTTGGAGCGAGGGATGAGAGGTGACTTGATAGAGGTGTGCAAGATGATAAGAGGCACAGATCACATTGGCAGCCAGAGGCTTTTCCCCAGAGCAGAAATGGCTAAAGTGGAAGGGCATAATTTTCGGGTGATTTGAGGAAAGTAAAGGGGGAATGTCAGAGGTAGGTCTTTTTCACACAGAGAGTGGTGGGTGTGTGGAACGCACCGCCAGGGGTGGTGGGGGAGGCAAATACATTAACGACATTTAAGAAACACTTTGACATGTGGATGATAGAAAAACGGAGGGTTATGTAGGAGGTAAGGATTAGAATGACCTTCGTGTTGGTTAAAAGGTCAGCACAACATTGTGGGCCAAAAGGCCTGTACTATGCTGTCATATTGTATGTTCTACAGCATTACGAGGAACATCATGAAACCATAGAAATCATAGAAACTACAGCACAGAAACAGGCCTTTTGGCCCTTCTTGGCTGTGCCAAACCATTTTCTGCCTAGTCCCACTGACCTGCACACGGACCATATCCCTCCATACACCTCCCATCCATGTATCTGTCCAATTTATTCTTAAATGTTACAAAAGAACCTGCATTTACCACCTCGTCTGGCAGCTCATTCCATACTCCCACCACTCTCTGTGTGAAGAAGCCCCCACTAATGTTCCCTTTAAACTTTTCCCCCCTCACCCTTAACCCATGTCCTCTGGTTTTTTTCTCCCCTTGCCTCAGTGGAAAAAGCCTGCTTGCATTCACTCTATCTATACCCATCATAATTTTATATACCTCTATTAAATCTCCCCTCATTCTTCTACGCTCCAGGGAATAAAGTCCTAACCTATTCAACCTTTCTCTGTAACTGAGTTTCTCAAGTCCCGGCAACATCCTTGTAAACCTTCTCTGCACTCTTTTAACCTTATTTATATCCTTCCTGTAATTTGGTGACCAAAACTGAACACAATACTCCAGATTTGGCCTCACCAATGCCTTATACAACCTCATCATAACATTCCAGCTCTTATACTCAATACTTCGATTAATAAAAGCCAATGTACCAAAAGCTCTCTTTACGACCCTATCTACCTGTGAGGACACTTTTAGGGAATTTTGTATCTGTATTCCCAGATCCCTCTGTTCCACTGCACTCCTCAGTGCCTTACCATTAACCCTGTATGTTCTACGTTGGTTTGTCCTTCCAACGTGCAATACCTCACACTTGTCAGTATTAAACTCCATCTGCCATTTTTCAGCCCATTTTTCCAGCTGGTCCAAGTCCCTCTGCAGGCTCTGAAAACCTTCCTTACTGTCTACTACACCTCCAATCTTTGTATCATCAGCAAACTTGCTGATCCAATTTACCACATTATCATCCAGATCATTGATATAGATGACAAATAACAATGGACCCAGCACTGATCCCTGTGGCACACCACTAGTCACAGGCCTCCACTCAGAGAAGCAATTCTCTACCACCACTCTCTGGCTTCTTCCATCGAGCCAATGTCTAATCCAATTTACCACCTCTCCATGTATACCTAGCGACTGAATTTTCCTAACTAACCTCCCACGCGGGACCTTGTCAAAGGCCTTACTGAAGTCCATGTAGACAATATCCACTGCCTTCCCTTCATCCACTTTCCTGGTAACCTCCTTGAAAAACTCCAACAGATTGGTCAAACATGACCTACCACGCACAAAGCCATGTTGACTCTCCCTAATAAGCCCTTGTCTATCCAAATGCTTGTAGATTCTGTCTCTTAGTACTCCCTCCAATAACTTACCTACTACTGATGTTAAACTCACCGGCCTATAATTTCCCGGATTACTTTTCGATCCTTTTTTAAACAACGAGACAACATGAGCCACTCTCCAATCCTTCGGCACTTCACCCGTAGACAGCGACATTTTAAATATTTCTGCCAGGGCCCCCGCAATTTCAACACTAGTCTCCTTCAAGGTCCGAGCGAACACTTTGTCAAGTCCCGGGGATTTATCCACTTTAATTTTCCTCAAGACAGCAAGCACCTCCTCCTTTTTAATCTGTGCAGTTTCCATGGTCTCACTACTTGATTCCCTCAATTCCATAGATTTCATCCCAGCTTCCTTAGTAAATACAGACGCAAAAAACCTATTTAAGATCTCCCCCATTTCCTTTGGTTCCGCACAAAGCCGACCACTCTGATCTTCAAGAGGACCAATTTTATCCCTTACAATCCTTTTGCTCTTAATATACTTGTAAAAGCTCTTTGGATTATCCTTCACTTTGACTGCCAAGGCAACCTCATGTCTTCTTTTAGCCCTCCTGATTTCTTTCTTAAGTATTTTCTTGCAGTTCTTATACTCCTCAAGCACCTGATTTACCCCCTGTTTCCTATACATTTCATACAACTCCCTCTTCTTCTTTATCAGAGTTGCAATATCCCTTGAGAACCAAGGTTCCTTATTCCTATTCAATTTGCCTTTAATCCTGACAGGAACATACAAACTCTGCACACTCAAAATTTCCCCTTTGAAGGCTGCCCACCTACCAATCACGTCTTTGCCAGAGAACAACCTGTCCCAATCCACGCTTTTTAGATCCTTTCTCATTTCTTCAGATTTGGCCTTCTTCCAGTTCAGAACCTTAACCCTAGGACCAGATCTATCCTTGTCCATGATCAAATTGAAACTAATGGTGTTATGATCACTGGAACCAAAGTGCTCCCTTACACAGACTTCCGTCACTTGCCCTAATTCGTTACCTAACAGGAGATCCAATATTGCATCCCCTCTAGTTGGTCCCTCTATATATTGATTTAGAAAACTTTCCTGAACACATTTTACAAACTCTAAACCATCTAGACCCCTAACAGTATGGGAGTCCCAATCAATGTATGGAAAATTAAAATCCCCTACCACCACAACTTTATGTTTCCTGCAGTTGCCTGCTATCTCTCTGCAGATTTGCTCTTCCAAGTCTCGTTGACTATTGGGTGGTCTGTAATACAATCCCACTAATGTGGCCATACCTTTCCTGTTTCTCAGCTCCACCCATAAGGACTCAGTGGACAAGCCCTCTAATCTGTCCTGCCTGAGCACTGCTGTAATATTTTCCCTAACAAGCAATGCTACTCCCCCACCTTTCATTCCTCTGCCTCGATCACATCTGAAACATCGGAACCCTGGAATATTAAGCTGCCAGTCCTGCCCCTCCTGTAGCCAAGTTTCACTAATTGCTACAACATCATAATTCCACGTGTCAATCCACGCCCTCAACTCATCCGCCTTCCCCAATCATGCTGTCCCCAATAACCACTGAGAGCCTCTCTTTCCACAACAATTAGTAATGAAGCTATGCAGCGAGCCTTTTCACATCTTCTGGGAAATGTTAGGATTTGACAGTCACAGAGGCCGATCTCACATATACGCAAGTGAGTGGGTGTATTCCCACTAAATCTACAGGAAACCATTTTTTTAATGAGCTTTCGGAGTGTATGTTGACATAATATCGTCAATGGTGTAGATGCCGTCATCTGAAAATAGTTAGAATTGTACAACCGAAACCAATGTGTAACTTGGCAACTGCAGGACTGCAGCTCTGATTGGTTGGCTGAGGATTCACTCCTGCTCCCAGTTGCCAATGAGAAGCTTCCATAGTTTACCCGCCTCCGTTCCCAGTCCACAGATCTGGTTCGTGCCTTCGAATGCCTTTAAGGCTTTGTGGCATCTTTGCCACCCCCTCCAACCCTCAACTCTGGACTGCTAGTCATACAAATTATAATATATGACAACTAAACTGACTTCTTGATAGGAAATCATTTCTTCTTTTGATTCCTGTGCTTTCTGAGGTGATTTGCTTCACCATTAGCCAAGCAACAGCCAAGTCTCAAGCCTCTATCCCACACCGGACGCCATAGGGACTGCATCACTTTCCCACCGATGATGTCTCACAGCGACGTCCCACAGTAGCAGAGAATCCACACCTCCACTGCTGTGTCTGTGTGGATCTTACACAGAGACTGACATGCTGCAATAGAAGTGGAAAATGGAACTGAAACGGGTGGCCACAGTTTGTGGCAGATGGTCCATGGCCTCCTCTGTTGCCACGGTGAGGCCACCCTCAGAGTGGGGGAGGAACATCTCATATTCTGTCTAGATAGCCCCCAACTTGATGGCAAGAACACGGATTTCTCTAACCTCTAGTGATTTCTACTCCCTCCCCCTCCCCTTCTTCTTTCTCCATCCTCCATTCTGGCTCCCCCCTTACCCCTTCCTTCTCCTCACCTCCCCATCACCTCCCTCTGGGGCTCCATCTTCCTTCCCTTTCTCCCATGGTCCACTCTCCTCTCCTATCAGATTCCTTCTTCTCCAGCCATTTACCTCTTCCACCTATCCCCTCACATCTTCCCCCTCACCCAGTCTCATCTGTCACTTGCCAGCTTGTACTTCCTCTCTCTCCCACCTTCTTATTCTGGCTTCTTCTCCTTTCCGTTCCAGTCCTGAAGAAGGGTCTCTGCCCGAAACGTCAACTGTTCATTCCTCTCCGCGAGTGTTGCCCTGACCTGCTGAGTTCCTTCAGCATTTTGTGGGTATTTCAAAAATGGATTCTTTTTGACTCAGTAGAGTTTTTTAATCAGAGAGTGGTGAACGTGTGGAATGGGCTGCCGGCAACGGTGGTGGAGGCGGATACGATAGGGTCTCTAAAGAGACTTTTGGATAGGTCATGGAGCTTAGAAAAATAGAAGGCTATGGGTAAGCCTAGTAATTTCTAAGGTAGGGACATGTTCGGCACAACTTTGAGGGCTGAAGGGCCTGTATTGTGCTGTAGGTTTTCTATGTTTCTATGGTTTTTTTAATCTTGAAGGAGAACAAGAGAGAGAGACTCTTGAGTAGAATTTTATTTGAAGTACAAACACTCTGCATTGAAAAATGATCAAAATACAAGTTTCCAATGGATCAAGTACAGTTTTGGAATCTAGTAACCATGGAAACAGCACCAAATGAATCGACATATAGAGGGTGGAATTTCCCCTGAAGTCTTTGAAAAGGCTCCTAATTTCGGTAAGTGTGCTTGGCAGTGGAAATCTTCACCATGGCTTAATGAATTAAGACTATTTCTTTTAATAAGAGGAGTTATATGTCCATATTGCTGAAGGGAAGGCTCCAGGACCATTGATGTCTGAAGGAGATACAGGAGCCTGAAATCCCTCACCAGGTTCCCTTCAACTATTCACTTCCTGAAGTCTCCCTAATCACTACTTCAGTACAGCAATACCACAACCATTTTGAACTACAGTGGGCTTTTTTTCATTCTAATTGTGTTTTCTTTTATTATCTTGGATTTTATGGTTAATTTACCTTTTTCTTGTGAGTGCTGCTTATATGCCTGTGATCAGAATCAGAATCACTTCATTGCCAGTAGGTGAAACATATCAGAATTGATTGTGGTTCGGTGCCAAACATAAAACACAGGACAATACCGTAACAGACAACATAATAGCAACCACCAATTTTCAAGGCAATAGTGCAAACAGCCACAAGCAATCAACAATCAGCAGAACGGTCAGTATCAGGTTTAATATCACTGGCAACACACATCAAAGTTGCTGGTGAACGCAGCAGGCCAGACAGCATCTCTAGGAAGAGGTACAGTCGATGTTTCAGGCCGAGACCCTTCGTCAGGACTAACTGAAGGAACTCTTCCTTCAGTTAGTCCTGACGAAGGGTCTCGGCCTGAAACGTCGACTGTACCTCTTCCTAGAGATGCTGCCTGGCCTGCTGTGTTCACCAGCAACTTTGATGTGTGTTGCTTGAATTTCTAGCATCTGCAGAATTCCTGTTGTTTAATATCACTGGCATATGTTGGGAAATTTGTAAACTTTGTGGTAGCAGTACAATGAAATAGATGATAATATAGAAAAAAATGGAATTACAGAGATTTTTATATATATGTATATTAAATAGTACAGATTAAATAAGTAGTGCAAAAACAAAATTTTAAAAAGTCGTAAGACAGTGTTCATGGGTTCAATGTCTATTTAGGAATCGGATGGCAGAGGGGAAGAAGCTGTTCCTGAATCGCTGAGTGTGTGCCTTCAGGTTCCTGTACCTCCTTCCTGATGGTAACAATGAGAAGACAGCATGTCCTGGGTGGTGAGGGTCCTTAATGAAGGACGCCACCTTCCTGAGGCATCACTCCTTGAAGCTGTTTTGGATACTATGGAGTTTAGTACCCATGACGGAGCTGGCTAATCACATATGTATACCTTAAATATATGTGAACATATGAACAGACTCAATAATTGTCAACAGAACAAAGAGAGCAGGAAAGGCCATGTAATGGATGTTGTACAGGAACAGTGAGGGGATTACACCTGAGTGAGTTTTGTTGAGAAGCTGGATTGTTACAGGAAAGAAGCTTTGGAGATGATTTGTAGTCCTGGTGGTGATGGACCGGTAGCGTCTCCCTGATGGTAATTTAGTGAATAGGTGACTGCTCGGGAGGGTGGAGTCAGCAGTAATTTTTCCAACTCCTTTCTTCACTGTGGCAATGAACATGTCTTTTAATGGTGGTAGCTGGACTTGGAGAGGGAGGAGGTGGCGGGAAACTAAACAAAGGTAGAGGTGGTCACAGCACTCTCAATGATGGCTGAGTAAAAATCCATCAGGATACACCCTGGGGTGTTAAGTTTCCTAAATTGGCGTAGGAAGAACAATCTCCTTTGGGATTTCCTAGTGATGAACCTAATGTGTTTGATGGTGCTGCAAGAAAGGTTTTCGCTGCACCTGATTTTTTTAAAAAAAGAAATAAGAGATTAGCTTTATTTGTCACATGAAAATTGAAGCACTGAAACATACAGTGTTACCTGTGCCAGGGATGTGCCGGGGGCAGCCCACAGGTGTTGCCATGCTTCCAGCACCAACTTAGCATGCCCGCAGATTACTAACCCTAGCCGTACGTCTTGGAATGTGGAAGGAAACCGGAGCATCCAGGGAACGGACAAACTCCTCACAGACAGCAGTGGGAATTGAACCCTGATCAGTGATTGCTGGCAGTGTAAAGCAGTTATGCTAACCACTACGTTATCTCGCCACCACGTACTTGTGCAAATGACAATTCGTTCAGTTACGATTTTGATGTTGGAGGTTATCTGACCTATGTTGTTTGGGTTGACTTGTTACTGCAAATCAAGGCTAACTTCACTGGCCTATCGTCTTCTGCTTATGCTGGAAAGCTGGAGGAACTCAGCAGGACAGGCAGCATCAAGGTCTCGACCCGAAACGTCGGTTACTTACTCTTTTCCATGAATGCTGAGTTGCTCTGGCATCTTGTGTGCGTTGCTTGGATTTCCAGCATCTGCAGATTTTCTCTTGTTTGTCTTCTACTTCGGACCTCGTTTTCCTTTAATCACCTCCAGCCATTCAACATTCCAAAATAAGAAGGTCCCACAGAGGGCGAAGAATAGATTTATTTGCCTTTTCCCTTCGTTGCCTCGTTTACAGTGACAAATCAATGACTTTATTCTGCATTCTGCTGTTATTTTCCCTTTAGCACTCCTCAAACCACTGCCGATGTTGGAGACCAAGCACAGGGAGTTGTGATGCATGACGCACCTCCAGATCCAATCCAATAACAAAGGTGTTCAAAGTCGAAGAAATATATTCGATCCTTTATTACACAATCAGCCAAACAAACAATCTGGAAGCATTAAAGCTAAAGAAACTGAAACTAGCTATATTCCACGTAATTAGGCAAGATTAAGAAATTAAGGGGCCAACAAAAAGATGCATGCATCCCTTGATGATGGATGCTATTTTATTGTGGCAGTTCTTCTTGTCGACGTGCTCAATGGCGGAAAGACTTTTCCTGTGATGGGCTGGGCTGTATCCACTATTTTTTGTAGGCTTTTCCATTCTTGGCCATTGGTGTTCATGCCCGGCTGTCTCTAAATCTAACCAAACTAACCTAACTAAAGACAAAGCATGAATATGTAACTAACCACTTAGCTTTTACCACACCCTCACCCACGTGACTAACTATCCACAAATAAACATAATAAACACAAAATACAATGCAAACAGAAAGCAGACATCTGGCTCCTACTGTTGTGCCAAACTAATTAAATTAGTAATCAAATGTCCTGCTAAACTAATCCTTTCATCTCCTCCCTCTGGTGCCCCTCCTCCTTCCCTTTCTCCTGTGGTCCACTGTCCTCTCCTATCAAATTCCTCCTTCCTCAGCCCTTTACCTCTTCCACCTATCCCCTTCCAGCTTCTTACTTCAGTCCTCCTCCCCCACTCACCCACAGACAAACTGAACAAGTAGAATAAAAAAAATAATTTTTATTATAAATAAGTAAGGAAATAAATAATACTGGGAACATGAGTTGTAGAGTTCTTGAGAGTGAGTCCATTGGTTCAGAGTTGAGGTGAGCAAAGTTATCCACGCTGGTTCAGAAACCTGGTGGCTGAAGGGTAATAGCTGTTTCTGAACCTGGTTTTGTGGGACCCGGGTCTCCTGTACCTCCTGCCTGATGGCAGCAGCGAGAAGCCAGCACGGTCTGGATGGTGGGGGCCCTTGATGATGGACGCTGCTTTATTGTGGCAATACTTCTTCTAGATGTCCTCAATGGTGGGAAGAGCTTTACCTGTGATCCATTACTTTTTGTAGGCTTTTCCATTCTTGGCCATTGGTGTTTCCACACCAGGTCGTGGTGTAAGCAGTTACCATACTCTGTGCTGTGAATCTATAGAAGTTTGTCCACGATTTAGACTCTACGTAAACTTCTAAGAAATAAAAGGGATTGCTGTGCCTTCTTTGTAATAGTGCTTTTGTGGTGATCTCAGGACAAATCCTTTGAAATGATAATGCCAAACAATTTGAAGTTATTGACCCACCCCTCCTCCAGTCCTCTAATGAGGATGCCCCACTCTTGCTCCTATTTCTTATGTTAACATATGAGGAGTGTTTGATGGCTCTGGGTCTGTACTCACCGGAAGAATAAGGGGGGATCTCATTGAAACCTAACAAATATTGAAAGGCCTAGATAGAGTGGATGTGGAGAGGATGTTTCCCATAGTGAGGGAGTCTAGGACCAGACAGCATATCTTCAGAATAGAGGGATGTCCATTTCGAACTAAGATGAGGAAAATTTTCTTAAGCCAGAGGATGGTGAATCTGTAGAATTCATTGCCGCGCATGGCTGTGCAGGTCAAGTCGTTGGGTATATTTAAAGCAGAGGTTGATAGGTTCTTGACTGGAAAGGGCATCAAAGGTTACAGGGAGAAAGTAGGAGATGGTGTTGGGAGGAATAACAAAGCAGCCATGATAGAATGGCGGAGCAGGCTCGATGGGCCTTCTCCGAGGTCTTATGGTCTTATTGTCGTAAGTTTACATCGAGCCTCCACTGGCCGTTACAGGAACAGAGAAGTTCCTCTCTCAGATGACTGTAAATCTTCATAAGATCAAGCTATTGAATACATCAAAGCTCTCTCTGCTGAGGGAGATTTCTGGAGTAACGAGGGGTCGAAGGTTGTGGAGAATAAGTAAGAAGGTGGAGTTGAGGCAAAAGACACATCGGACGTAACCTTGGTGTATTTTGGAGGCCAAGATGTCAGTGGGATGACTAGGGTTGGGAGGGGGGGAAGGTTTGGATGGAGAATTAAAGTGAAGTACCATTAGACACCCTTGCAGACCCAATGGAGGCTCCTTAGCCCAAAGTGTTACCTTTCTTTATCTCTCACTGATCTGCCTGACTTGCTGTTTAACGTGGTTACACACTTAAGATGAAAAAATGAATATGAAGCTGCAGGATTTTACTTCATTAAATGAGCTCTGCCTGGGGAAGTTAGAATTTCCTTGCCTGTGGCAGCATTAAAAAGAAAACAAGACTTGGATTTGTAAAGCATTTCTAAGCCTACTTTATGTAGGATGGTCATTGTTTGAATGTGGAAAATGGTTGCAGGAGTCTCCCATGGACAGAAATAAAATAATGACCCGATAATTTAATGTTTGCTGCATAATTATGGGCCAGAACACAGGAAAGAACTCTCCTGCTCTTCTTCAAGATAGTCCTATGACATCTTCATTAGTGATGGCAAAGGCATAACCCCGCAGCGACATGCACACAAGCTGTTCGGAAGTCATACAATCCTCATTTAAAACACTGAAATTGTCTCCGCCTAATCCCTGGTAATTCAATTACACAACATTTCTTTTTTTTTCTCGTTGTGTTAGTTCCACACAGCACATTGGTTGCTATGATATGTGGCAAAAAGAATCAAAAATGACATGAAGAACTTCACAGTCAACAGGGCTTAGAAGAATGAGAGATGATGTTTTTGGAAAGTAAAAAAGATATTCTGAGAGGGTTTAACAGAATAGATTCGGAGAGAACATTTTTCTCTGTGAGGGAATCTAACTGAATTAAAATTGACCCAGAATAAGGAGTTGCCTATTTAAGAACATCAATCAGTTCAGCGCCATCATTCTCCCAATTGAGCACGTCTACATGAAACGCTGTCGCAGGTGTTATGTACCCCATAACTGGGTTGCCAAACCAGCAGAAATGGAACACTCGTTAGAGTCTGTGATTACTAGGAACTAATAAAGTTTTATTAAAGAAATAAGTAATACAGTACACTAACCGCAAGGATATAAATGTAACAGGTTAACAATGATAGTATACACATATACACAGAGATAGGGTAATAGGAATCAACCAAGCTCTATCGCAGTCTAGGGGTAAAATGATCAGTCTTAAGGTGAAGCAGAGTTCAGTTCAGTCTAATGCAGTTTGAAGTAATCGCTGTTGTTGTACCGTTGGGGAGAGAGAGAGACAGAGAGAGAGAGAGAGAGAGATGCAGTTGGTTTCAGGCAAACCTTTCGATGCCTTCTGATCCAGCTGTGGTCACCGACTGTGCCCCCTCTGTTCCGGACGCGATCGTTCTTCCATGGTGAACCCGGCACCCAGGCAAGGGCGGACACACACCAGGTTCCCACCGATCGTACCTTTTCACCCTGTGAGCCTCTGACCGATTCCCGCGAACCGGTCCTCCAAACTCCCACCAACTTGTGGGGCACACTGCTCTTTCCAGGGTCTCGTGGCGTGTGTGTGTCGTGCCTTAGCAAACCCGCTATTTTTATCCCCCTGATGGGGTATCACCTGTCCATCAAACTTCAAACAGTTCAGGTTCAAAGCAAACGGGCGCAACATCTGAGTTGTGTCTCTTTCCTCATCTCTCTCTTCTCTCTTATTAGCATTTTGAATGTTTCTCCATTGTCTTTCGTTATCTCTCTCATTAGCACCATTCGTTCTGCAGCTCTGCTTGGCTTCACACATGACACAGGAAAGCAACATTCATCATCAGGGACCCCCACCACCCAGGTTATGCTCTCTTCTTGCTGCTGCCGTCAGGAAGAAGGTACCAGGAGACTCAGGACTCACATCATCAGGTTCAGGAACAATTGCTTTTGAACCAGAAGGGATAACTTCACTCGACTTCACTTGCTCCCCCTCACTGAACTGTTCCCACAACCTATAGACTCACCTTCAAGGACTCTTCGTCTCATGTTCTCCGTATTTATTGCTTATTTGTTTATTAATACTATTTCTCCTTTCATGTTTGCAGTTTGTTGTCTTCTGCACTCTGCTTGAGCACTGTAGTTGGGCAGTGTTTCATTGATGCTGTGATAGTTATTATTCTATAGATTTATTGAATAGGCCACGTGGGCACGTGGCCAAGTGGTTAAGGCATTGGACTAGCTACCTGAAGGTCGTGAGTTCGAGCCCCAGCCGAGGGAACATGTTGTGTCCTTGAGCAAGGCACTTAATCACACATTGCTCTGCGACAACACTGGTGCCAAGCTGTATGGGTCCTAATGCCCTTCCCTTGGACAACATTGGTGTCGTGGAGAGGGGAGACTTGCAGCATGGGCAACTGCTGGTCTTCCATACAATCTTGCCCAGGCCTGCGCCCTGGAGAGTAAAGACTTTCCAAGTGCAGGTCCATGGTCTCGCAAGAGTAACGGATACCTTTACTTTATTGAATATGCCACCAAGAAAGTGAATCTCAGGGCTGTTTGATGATGACGTATATGAACTTCGATAATAAATTTTCTTTGAACTTTGAACAATGTCTGCACCCAACACAATACAGAACTGAGAACTGAACTAAGACTTTTCTGTCTGCCCATGATCCATATCCCTTCATTCCCTGTATGCCTATCTATCAGCCTCTTCATTGCCACTGTCATGTCCGTTTCCACCACAACCACGGTCAGCTCGTTACCCGTAGCATTCACAGAGTCATCCAGCCCATTGAGGGGTGGTACATAGGATATGGAACAGCACAGGACTGGGGCAGATGCTTCTGTCCAAAATGTCTGCGCCAACCATAATGCCAATCTAAGCGAATCCAATCTGTTTGTGATTTGCTTTTTATCGGGTTCGGCACAACTTTGTGAGCTGGAGGGCCCATTCCTGTAGTGTTCTATGCTCTATGGTCTGTGCCTGCACATGGCCTATATCCCTCCGTTCATTTCCTGTCCATGTGTCTGACTAAATGCCTTTTAAGTGTTGCTATTGTTTTTGCTTCCACCGTCTCCCCTTCCATGTCATGGTCCCGTCTGGCAATCCCCCATCTTGCCATTTGCCTCAAGATTTGGGCCTCGATCACCTTATTTAGATTCCAATCAATCCCAAGTACCACTAACTACACGCACCTGCTTCCCATCAGACGGCAGGATAAAAACCCTACGACCACAGCAAGAAGCCGCCAGTTCGTGGGTCGACTCTTGTGAGAGCAAACCCTGTTTCCTATTCCTGAGAACTGTGAGTTCAAAGCTTCGCATCGTCTCCTGGGTATTGACTCTCTGTTCGCGAAGGGGCTACGCCTAATGACTCTGCCTCAGCATCTGTGTCCTGCACTTGGGTTCATCCCCAGCCACGTCCTTGCAACATTCCAACTTCTATGTGAAACACGTTCCTCATAAATCTCATTTCAACTTTTTCCCTCTTTCACCTTAAAAACATGCCCTTTCATAATTAAAATTTCCGTCCTGGGGAAAAGACCATCTATTCTATCAATGCCTCTCATAATTTTATAAACCTTTGTCAGATCTTTCTTCAGCCACCACCACTGTAGAGAAAACAACCCAAGTCTGACTTCTCCTTCTATCGCCTACCCTCTCATCCAGGCAATATCCTCACCCGCTGATATCAAAACAAAGTCCATTACAGTGTCCTGTGGCTATGTTTATTGAGATCAGTGCACACATGTATAATGGGAAACACACTCAAAATGCTGGAGGAACTCAGCAGGTCATGCAGCATCTATGGAGGGAAATAAACTGTCATCATCAGGATGAGTTATATAATCCTACAGTGCAGGAACAGGCCCTTCAGCCCATCTAGTCCACGCTGACCTGGTCTTATCCACCTGGAACAGGACTATAACCTTCCAAGTACCTATCCAAATTTCTCTTCCATGTTAGAATTGAACATCCACCACTACTGTTGGCAGTTTGTTCCACACTCTCACCACCCTCTGAGTGAGTGAAGAAATTTCCCTCAGATCCCCCTTAAATATTTCTTGGCCCGAAATGCCAGCTGTTTATTCCCCTCCATAGATGCTGCCTGACCCACTGAGTTCCTCCAGCATTTTGTGTGTGTTGCACTGGCTTTACGACATCTGCAGAATCTCTCTTGTCAGACACAGATGTTGCATTGTTGGACTCTGTGCCACTCTGCACAGGGAAGGGTGAGTAGGCACACTTCTTTCAGCTGAATTCTGGCAAATCTGTTCTAGTTGATGCTATCCTTGGAAGTGATAACAGTCTTTAAACTTACAATGGAGTTATTGTAGCTTTATGCTGTAGGTGACCTCATCATTCAGAAGGTGACCTCATTGCTCAGAAAATCCTCATCACCGGCCAGGCTAAAAACAGCCATCTGTTTCATAGCTCTTTACTCCCACATTCCTGCCTCAGCTAGCGGTAACTGAATCCACAATCTATCACAGAGCACAACTTTGTTTTGAAGACATTTGCTATAAATTCCATGGTCTGAGCCACATCAAAAGCAAAGATTAATCTCTTTTTCTTGCCTGATTTTCTGTTGTCGGTCTACTTTAAATAAATGGATTGAGACCTGAAGCACAAGAGACACTGCAGATGTTGAGCAACATATGCAATTTCTGGCTAAACTCAACAAATCACCATGAATAAAGTCCTGATGAGGGGTCTCAAGGAATAAGGTCTGGATGAGGGGTCTCAAGGAACTCAACAAGTCAGGCAGCAATCTATGGAGGGGAATAGAATCCTGATAAAGATTCTTAGTTAGAAGCATCAACAGTTTATTCCCCTCCATGGATACAGGCTGAGACCTTTCAAACCAATCCTCATAATAGATAATGAGTTAATAGTTAAGTAATGGTCTCCTCAGGCACAGACGATTTTAGACATAGAAGAGGATCATGTAACTTATCACTTATACAGTGCTACTGTTGAGCCAACCTGTCTATTGCCTGCAAATCATCTTGGTAGTTCTCACCTGATGGCATCAAGATTGATTTCTGTATCTTCCGATAACCACTCCCCAGCGTCCCTTCTTTTTCTCCTTATCCCACCAGTCCCCATCACCCCGTCCCTTTCCCCACCCCTGCCCTCTCCATTTTCCCACCACCTGAGGTTTAAGCGCTAGGCTAGAATGGAAGGGTCATTGTGTTGGGGCTGGAGGCAAAAGACAGGCCAGTTTGGCTCATTTCTCCATGAGGCTTACTCGTCTCTGCACTGAACTGAGGCTGCGGCCTGCAACCAGTGGGCTCCTGGATCGGCAGCAGTGACGCCTGCCTCCTCGGCTGTGGACTCATTTTCATGAACCTCAGCTGTTTGCTTGCTTTTGCCGTCTGCATGATTTGTTTTATTTTTTTGCATGCACATTGGATGTTTGATGGTCTTTTTTTGGTTTAATGGGTTCTATTGGGTTTCTTGTTTTGTGGCTGCCTGTAAGGAGACAAATCTCCAGGTTGTATATGTATACATACTTTGATAATAAATGTACTTTGAACTTTGAACTTTGTTCTTGAACCTGGTGGTGTGGTTCTTCAGGCTTCTGTACCTCCTGCTCGGTGGGAGCTGTGGGAGGATGGCATGGCCCGGACAGTGGGAATTTTTGATGAGAGATATTGCCTTCCTGAGGCAGGGCCTCCTGTAGATACTATTGATGGTGGAGAAACATGTGCTTGTGATGTATTGGGCTAAGTCCATGGCTCTCTGGAGCTTCAGGGTCAAAACACTACAAGAGGGGTGTTGGAACAACTTTTGGGTTTAGCACATTTACATTTGTCTACCAGTCTTCACATCTGAATATGTATTGTGGATTTAATTTGGAGTGCAGCTCTGAATAATGGGTTCTTAAAAGCCATGAATCCCAGACCAGAAAATGCTGATTAAAATTAAATTGGGTGTCCATGGTGTGCATGCAAAGAGGGTGGTGTGAAGTTTGTGTGTAGTTTCAAAGAAAGCATTGTGGATACATTGTAAATATGGAATTGTCCTTTGATGTTTGGCGCATAAAATATCAAGCCCTTTCGACTGAAAGCATCTCCATATGATGCCTGCTGTACTTTGTTTTATTGAATAACGAAGCTGCTTTGTATCTACCAGTAATTTTCTCCAGTGACTTCATTCACACAACAGCAAGGGGTATTGTGCTCCGGAGAGGGAGCTGTAATGGGGTAGAGAATTATGGGTAAGAAAATTGAGAGAAGAAATGAAATAGAAGATTATAAACACGGGGTTCTGCAGATGCTGGAAATCTTAAGCTGCACACAAAAGATGCTGGAGGACAGGCAGCAACTGTAGAGGAAAAGATGTTTCAAACTGAGACCCTTCAGGATTAAATGGGAGATTTCTAAAAAAAAATATTTTATTTATTTATTTATTACAAACAAACAAACAAAAAAAATACAGCACATCCACAAAAACCACAACCATAACAAAATCAAATTAAATATTGAGCAACAAAAAGGAGAAAAATATAAAGGCAAGTGCAAACATACACAGCAGAGGTGCACCACACCAAAAAACCTCAGTTCTCATCCCGTAAGAAAGTCCAGTACAGGGCCCCATATCCTTTCAAAGATGTCCTCTCTGTCCTCATTACATAGTCTCAGTCTCTCCAAATGTGAAGTATTTTCCAGTTTTCTCAGCCACAGATTGTATGTAAGCACAGAGTCCATTTTCCACATTTGCAGGATTAACTTCTTAGCAGTCACCATTCCAAACAATACATCCATTTTTTCATACATATTGGCTGAAGATAGGGAGGTTGCTGCTCCAAGGATGGCTATGAGCGGGTCTGGTTCCCACCGCTTCCCAAAAGCCTCAGCGAAACAGTGAAAAATACTTTTCCAGTATGCATAACTCTTACAACATGAGCAGAGTGAATGTGACAAGTTACTGTTCACAGATTTACAACTATTACAAATTGGTGAAACTTCAGGGTAGAAACTGTGCAACTTTTCTTTGGAATAATGGAGTCCATGTACTGTTTTAAACTGTATAAGTCTGTGTCTGATGTTGACTGAACAATCATGTATACCCTTTAAACACTCATCCCAGACCTCCTCTGTCAGTTCTATACCCAATTCATCCACCCGTGCCTGTTTAAAACCTGCAGTATTCACCCAAGCTCCATTATGTAGGATCTAATAAAAATAGGATACCGCACTACGAGTAACAGGATCAAATTTATTTATTGCCTCCAGGGACTCATGTTTGTCTAAAACTTCAAAGTTAGGTATATATTTCCTAACATAATCTCAAATTTGTAAATATCTTAAAAAACTAGATGCAGGGATATTGTAAACTGCTTGTAACTGCACAAATGAGGCAAAATTTCCATTAATATGTAGGTCACCTACACTACAGATGCATCTCTGTTTCCAGGTAGAAAAAACAGTATCATTCAGGCCAGGCAAAAAGGAATGATTGTCACAATCAAATTGTCAATATATGTTTTTGGGGTCTTAATGTTAGATTATTAGATTATGAGGACACGCAGTCCTTCTTTTATTGTCATTTAGTAATGCATGCATTAAGAAATGATACAATATTCCTCCGGTGTGATATCACAGAAACACAGGACAGACTAAGACTGAAAAACTAACAAAACCACATAATTATAACATACAGTTACAACAGTGCAACATTACCATAACTTGATGAAGAACAGGCCATGGCACAGTAAAAAGTTCAAAGTTTCTCGAAAGTCCCACGTCTCACGCAGATGGGAGAAGGAAGAAAACTCTCCCTGCCATGCCCGACCACAGTCCGACTCTGAGTCATCCGAAAACTTCGAGCTCCGATCAGCCCTCCGACACTAAGTACTGAGCACCGTCTCTGCCAAATGCTTCGACCTCAGCCTCGGTCGCCAGCAGCAGGCAAAGCCGGGGACTTTGGGGCCATCCCTCCGGAGATTCTCGATCGCACAGTAGCAGCGGCAGTGAACTGGGCATTTCAGAAATTTCTCCAGATGTTCCTCTGCTTCTCACGCCTGTCTCCATCAAATCAGAATTGTGCACGGCATCCTACTTACAAATACGATATCATTTCACCGGAGAGCTGCACACGCTGCGTCGCGCCGTTGTCTTCTCCTCCCGCCGTTAATGTATAGTTGAATCTGCTTCCAAATTCTTATAGTGTTGCCAGCCATGAAGCTGTTACTAAAATGTGACTTATTAACTGCAGTGGGGCTATTAAGGAGAGCTGGTAAGGAAGTCTTCTTACAAAGCATTCGCTCTATGAGTAACCATGCTGGGCACAAGTCTGAGGTAGAGGGTGGGCCTTTTTCCACCATGCAAGAAAGGATAGGTGGGCAGCCCGGTAATATATTTTAACGTTCGGTAGGGTGAAACCACCTGCTTCCTTGGGCTTTGACAAGTGTTTTTTAGTAATTCTAATGGCTTTATAATTCCAGATGAAGGGTATAATAATTGAATCCAATTGCTTAAAATATGACAGAGGAATAAAACATAGAATTGACTGGAAAAGATGAAGAAATCGTGGCAGTACAATCATCTTGACTGCGTTAACCCTCCCCACCAAAGAAATTGGAAGGGTTTTCCGGAAGTCAATATTGCGTCTAACCTGCTCATCTTTGTTTCGCCAATTCATTTGCAAAAGGTCATCTGGGTTTTTTTGTAATAGTCACACCAAGATAGGAAAAATTATCATAAGTTATTTTAAAGGGAATGGACTGTAAATACAATTATGGGTAAGAGAAGTGAGGGAAGAAATGAAATAGAAGTTTTAATTATAAACACAGGAATCTGCAGATGCTGGAAATCTTAAGCTGCACACAAAAGGTGCTGGAGAACAGGCAGCAACTGTGGAGGAAAAGATGTTTCAAACTGAGACCCTTCATCAGGATTAAATGGGAGATTTAATACGTTCATTCGTAATGTGCCATGTTGTACAACGTGGGCAATCATGATCTTCCCCTAGCCATGATTGTTTTTGGCAAACTTTTCTACAGAAATGGTCTGCCATTGCCTTCTTCTGGGCAGTGTCTTTACAAGACAGGTGACTCCAGCCATTATCAATACTCTTCTTCAGAGATTGTTTGCCTGGTGTCAGTGGTCGCATAACCAGGACTTGTGAAATGCACCGGCCGCTCATACGACCATCCACCACCTGCTCCCACGGCTTCAGGTGACCCTGATCGGGGGCTAAATAGGGAGGCCAGCAGAGGGAAGGAGCACCACACACCTGCTTTTCACCCTGTCACGCTAAGATTTATTTGAGGTTTCAAAATTATGAGAGGGCCAGAAAGGGTGAATGGGAAAAATTATTTCCCTTCAATGGAGCATTCAGTAAGTGGCAGCAGAAGCTGAAATTTATTAGTGGAAGGAGTAGAAGCGAGCTGAGTCGTGGATCAATACAGTGCTGGAACAGGCTCAGAAAGCAGAGAACATTATGTGTAACATGCTACTAATAGCAGGGACACACACAAATTGTCGAACTGCATTAATAGAGAGAAAATACATGAGCCAAAATAACGATTTATAGAAATGGACAGTTGTGATACCCTCAACGAATCAGAATCAGAATCACAACCAGTCCCGTTATCACTGTCTTGCATGACGTGAAATCTGTCATTTTGCAGCACAGCCCAAGTCTGCCAGTTCTGAAGGTTGCTTGCTCTTTTAAATGACTTGAAATAAATAAAATTAGCAATAGAAAGAGGGAGTTACCTGATGACAGAGAACTTGATATTGAATCCCAAATACTGCATTATGTCTAGGTGCTGTTACTCCAATTGCACTGTGCCTCGATGTAGCAGTACAGAACGCCATGGACAGAGCGTGTAACGTCCTATTAAGAGTAATTGAGGTGAGTGAAGAGAACCACTGTGGCTTCTTCCCCCTTCCTTTCCAGATCTGATGAAGAGTCCTGGCCCAAAACATCGACTGTTTATTCCTCTCCATAGATGCTGCCTGACTTGCAGAGTTCCTCCAGCATTTTGCGTGCGTGTGTTACTCTGGATTACCAAAACGTCTGCAGAATCTCTTGTGTTTGTGGTTATGGATGGCTTCATTCAGCTCAGTATTGAACTGATTTCACAACTTATGGATTCAGTGTCGAGGACTCTACAACTTCTGTCCTCAGTATTATTTATCAATCTTCCTATTTTTATATATATATGTATATAAATATGTATGTACGTATATTTGTTTGTTTATTCATTTTTAGTACTTTGGTTGTTTGCCTGTATTTGTTCGTATGTAGTTTTCATATTGAATCTATCGTATTTCTTTGTCCTTCTGTAAATGCCCACAAGAAAACGAATTTCAGTGTTACATTTTGTAACTTCAAAACATTAAACTAATTCAAGGAAAAGACGGGAGTCTGGGAAAGCAGGTGTAGCTTCGTCTTTACTTTAAGCAAGGCACACACTTTTAATGTGGTAGCGTGACGACATATGAAATTATGTATTTTTACATATAACCCGTAATTAATTAATTAAACAAACACGAATGCTTAATCAGCCAACATATGCACAGGATAGCTCAAATATTATTGAAATATCAAATACACAACTCTCAGGCAGTATATGGTCACATATGAATCCTAAAGGCTGTGATGAAGGGTCTCAGCCCGAACTGTTGACTGTTTTTCCCTCTCCGTAGATGCTGCCTGATCTACTGAGTGCCTCCAGTGTTTTGTGTGCAATACTCTGGTATTCCAGCATCTGCTGAATCCCTTTTGTACATGGATGGAAACACGTTTTCCTCCGGGTACTCTGGTTTCCTCTGACAGTCCAAAGGACTTACCAGTTGGCACACGAATTGGTCATTGTATATTGTCTGGTGATTAGGTTAGGGTTAAATCAGGGGTTGGTGGGAAGTGGGGCTCAAACAGCTGGAAGGGCCTATTCCGTGTTGTATCTCAACAAATAAATAAATATATATACTTTAATAATAAATTTACTTTGAAACTTGGGATGGTATTAATTGGGCTTTCCTCTTGCAATGATGACAGTAAAGTTAAATAAAAAGAATCAGCATTCTGAATGAGTGGAACATGCTGCCAAGAGTGCTGGTAGAGGCAGATATATTAGACCATAAGATGTAGGAGCAGATTAGGCCATTTGACCAATCGAGTCTGCTCCGCCATTTCATCATTGCTGATCCATTTTCCATCTCAGACCCAATCTCCTGCCTTCTCCCTGTATCCCTTCATGCCCTGACTAACCAAGAATCTATCACCCTCTGCCTTAAGTAACTTAATGACTTGGCCTCCACAGCTACTTGTGGCAATGAATTCCTTGGATTTACCACTCTCTGACTAAAGAAATTCCTTCTCATCTCCATTATAAATGAACATCCCTCTATTCTAAGGCCATGTCCTCTGGTCTTACATTCCCCCACCATTGGAAACATCCTTTCCACATCCACTCTATCGAGGCCTTTCAACAATTGATAGGTTTCAATAAGATTCCCCCTCATTCTTCTGAATTCTAGTGAGCACAGGCCCAGAGCCATCAAACATTCCTCATGCAACACACATAAAAGTTGCTGGTGAACGCAGCAGGCCAGGCAGCATCTCTAGGAAGAGGTGCAGTCGACGTTTCAGGCCTGACGAAGGGTCTCGGCCTGAAACGTCGACTGCACCTCTTCCTAGAGATGCTGCCTGGCCTGCTGCGTTCACCAGCAACTTTTATGTGTGTTGCTTGAATTTCCAGCATCTGTAGAATTCCTGTTGTAAACATTCCTCATGATAAGCTTTTCAATCCCGGAATCATTTTCGTGATTCACTTCTGGAACCTGTCCAATGTTAACACATCCTTTCTTTGATAAGGTTCTCACAATTCTCCAAAGTGAGGTCTCAACACTGCCTTATAAAGCCTCAACATTATATTCTTGCTTTTATATTCTAGTCCTCTTGAAACAAATGCTAACATCACATTTGCCTTCCTCACCACTGACACAACCTGCAAATTAACCCTTAGGGAGGCGAAGGGGCTGTCCTGTGCTGTAACACACTCAGGTTGGAAGATTAGATTATGATTATGATTATGAGGACACACAGTCCCCTTTTATTGTCATTTAGTAATGCATGCATTAAGAAATGATAAAAATGTTTTTCCAGAATGATATCACGAAAACACATGACAAACCAACTTAAAAACGAACAAAAACCGTATAGTTATAACATATATTTACAACAGTGCAAAGCAATACCGTGATTTAATAAGAACAGACCATGGGCACGGTAAAAAATCTCAAAGTCTCTCGAAAGTCCCATCATCTCACGCAGACGGTGAACCTCCAGCATCGCACACTTGCCGATGCAGCATCCCGGAAGCATCCGATCGCAATCCGACTCCGAGTCCGTCCGAAAAACTCCGAGCCTCTTACCAGCTCTCCGACACCGATGCACCGAGCACCATCTCTGCCGAGCACTTCGACCCCGGCCCTGGCAACAGGTGATACGCAAAGCCGAGGATTTGGGGCCTTCGTCTCTGCAGATTCTCGATCGCACAATAGCAGTGGCAGCGAAGCGGGCATTTTAGAAGTTTCACCAGATGTTCCTCTATGCTTTACGGCTGTCCCCCATCAAATCCGGATTGATGCATGGCCCCTAGTTACACATAGATATCAATTCAGAACAGCTGTGCGCCCTGCGTCGCGTGGCCATCTTCTCCTCCCTCCTTATATTCCGTCTCCGTAGCCTCCAGCCTGATGACATGAACATCGATTGCTCAAACTTCTGCTCCCCCCACCTTCACCATTCCCCATGTTGGTTTCTCTGTCATGCCTTATCTCCTCACCTGTCCATCATCTTCCTCTGGTACTCTCTCGCTTTCCCTTTCTTCCATGATCTTCTCTCCCCTCCTATCAGGTTCCCCCTTCTCCAGCCCTTTATTTCTTCCATCAATCAACTTCCCAGCTCTTCACTTCACCCCTCCCCCGGTTTCACCTATCCCCTGTCACCTTGCACTCCTTCCTCCCCTCCCCCCACCTTCTTATCCTGACTTCTCCCTGTTCTCCCCAGTGCTGATGAAGGGTCTTTGCCTGAGACGTTGACTGTATTCTTTTCTGTGGATGCTGCCTGGCCTGCTGAGTTCCTCCAGCATTCTGTTTTTGTGTCGCTGTGGAGCTCCAGCATCTGCAGACCTTCTCAAGTCTATGCTGTAGTGTACTGTGTCCTCTGTTGGAATCAGATTTACTATCACTGTCTTATATGTCATGAAATTTGTTTCTTTGCAGCAGCAGTTTAGTACAAAGGTGGAAAAATTGCTATCGATTACAAAGACAAATTATAGTGCAAGAAAAAAGGGATAGCAAGATCGTGTAGCAAGATGGTTCATGGACCACCTGATGATGCCGGAGGGGAGGAAGCTGTTTCTGAAACATCGAGGGTATATTTTCAGGCTCCTGTACCTCCCCCATGATGGTAGTAATGAGAAGGGGGCACGTCCTGGGTGGTGAGGGTCCTTATTGATGGATGCTGCCCTACTCGAGGCATTGCCCCTTGAAGATCTCCTTGATGGTGGAGCTAGATTTTATAAGGAATTGACTTGGCAACAGAAGGGAGTTATAGTCGCAGGATGTTTAAATAGGAGAGCTTTCATTGTCCTGTTTATGTTGGCGTGGTTTGGTGTTTGTTTTGCAGTTGGAGCAACTGAATATGCAAACATTGAAATGTCACCAAGTTGCAGTTTGCTTTGTTAACATGTGGGAGACTTCACCAGACTGCGGTTTGCAGAATATGTTTCACTCCTTCATCCCATTCCACTCAGTGCTTTGCCCCTCTTTGGCGTATCGGCACCACTTCTCTTAACTTATGGACACTTTTATTTGCTGTGGTTTGAAAATTGTCTCTGCAAGACCTGTCAAAACCCATATTATTATATCTCCAACTCTGTACATGTCTTCCCCTCCCCCCACTGTTTTTATTCTGGCATCCTCCCCCATCCTTTCCCGCCCTGAAGAATGGTCTCACCCCGAAACTGTTTTTTCATTTCCATGGTTGCTGCCTGGCCTACTGAGCTCCTCCAGAATTCTGCGTGTGTTGCTTTGGATTTCCAGCATGGGCAGGGTCGCTCGTGTTCCGAAGTTCGGGTGCTATGTAGCAGTTTTGCAAGACTCTGGTGAGGCTGCCTTAGGAATATTGTGTTCGGGTTTTAAAGGAATGAAGCTAGAAAGAGTGCGGAGCAGATTTACAAGGGTGTTGCCGGGACTCAAGGGAATGAGTTAAGGAGATAAACTGAGCACGTTGGGACTTCCTTTGCATGAGGTGTAGGAGACTGAAAGGTACAAAGGCGTATAAAATCATGGGGGGCACAGATAGACTGAAAGTGCACTATTTTTCACAAGGTTGGGGAATCAAAAACCAGAGGACGTACAGTATGTTTAATGCGAGGGAGGACCGGTTTAATAGGAACCTGAGGGGCAACTTTTTCACCCAGAGGGTGGTCAGTATGTGGAATGAGGATAAAGCAGTTAAATCAGCCACAGTAACAACATATAAACCAAACTTGGACTGGTACCGTACTGTGCAAATGTTTTATGCATTATGTACAGCCAGGGCACCTAAAACTTTTGCACAGTACGTATTTGTCAACATGGAGCGGAGAGCAAGCTTGTAAAACTGGTGGGAATAAAGGATGTTGGGAATGGCGAGGGTGGTCGGAGCGCCCGGGAGAGGAGCGGGACAGGTGGCAGAGAGGCAGTGCCAGGGGTGGGGGTGGCGCAGGTACAGACACACCCAGCCCAAAGACTGCAGGCAAGGTCATTTTTGATTCCAAACAATTGGTTTATTGATCATTACAGAAAGTCTCCCTGGTGCATCCCACTCCCACCCCTCTCTATTCCCGTCTCCCTGCCCTCTTCCCACTCTCAGTCCACGACAGAGACCTGTATCAGAACTGGGTTTAATCATCACTCACATATGTCATGAAGTTTGGTTTTTTTTGCAGCAGTACAGTGCAATACATAAAATTACTACAGTACTGTGGAAAAGTCTTAGGCACCCTAGTTTTATACATGTGCCTATGACTTTTGACTTTTGGACATGGATAGGAAAGGTTTAGTGGGATATGGGTCAAACACTGACAAATGGGACTAGCAGATGGGAGTCTTTATCAGCATGGACCAGTTGTGCCAAAATGTCCATTCCTGTGCTGTAGGACTCTCTGACTCTATAGAATTTGTTTGTAGCAGTCAGACCTGGTTGTAATCAAATCATTGCAATATTGGATAATCTTATGATGGGGCCCAGGAATAACCAAAAGGTATTTGCAATAGTTTTTAAATTTATCTAGCCAGGAACTTCAACTCTTTTATCCACCACTCAGGACATACCCTCTTCTCACTGTTACCGTCAGGGAGGAGGTACAGAAGCCTGAAGGCACACACTCAGTGATTCAGTAACAGCTTCTTCCCCTCTGCCATCAGGTTTTTGAATGGACATTACAACCCACGAACGCTACCTCACTACTTTTTTATTTATTTCTGAGTTTGCAATACTTATTTCAATTTAGCTATTTAATATATATATTTGTACTTACTGTAATTCTGTTTTTTCCCTATATTTAACATGTATTGCACTGCACTACTGCTGCAAAGTTAACAAATCTCCGATATACGTCAGTGATATTAAACCTGATTCTGTTTCAGATTCTGGTTAAGCTCTGTCGAGAGATGAGATGGACTGCAAATAGTGGTCAGATCAATTTTATTTGCGCAGGTACGTTTTGGGAATATTTAAGAGCACAGATCAATCAATGAGGATCATATTCTGTTGGTGAGAGGATGTACAGAGTGAAAGAATAGTCAGGGAATTCACTAGCAACCGGGTTGAAGCTGACTAAGAAACTGGATTAATTTTATGAGTCTTATTTTATTCTTCTCTTTTAATATTTGTTGGTTTAAAATGAGACATGCAAAAGCACCGTGACTAAGACAGATAAGATTATTAGAATCAGCGTTAAAGGCTTTTTATGTTTTCCCAGTTGTAGGCCTATGATCTACAGCCTCACTATCAAGGATTCAGGTTCTAAGAGATATATATATGACTGGGAACACACACAAAATGCTGGTGGAACGCAGCAGGCCGGGCAGTATTTATAGGAAGAGGTACAGTCGACGTTTTGGGCCGAGACCCTTCATCAGGACTAACTGAAAGAAGAGAGAGTAAGAGATTTGAAAGTGGGAGGGGAAGGGGGAGATCTGAAATGATAGGAGAAGGCAGGAGGGGGAGGGATGGAGCCAAGAGCTGGAAAGTTGATTGGCAAAAGAGATACAGGGCTGGAGAAGGGAGAGGATCATGGGACGGGAAGCCTGGGGAGAAAGAAAGGGGGAGGGGAGCCCAGAGGATGGAGAGCAGGCAAGGAGATATAGTGAGAGGGACAGAGGGAGAAAAAAGAGAGAGAGAAAAAAAGGGATGGAAAAAATAAATAAATAAATAAGGGACGTGGTAAGAAGGGGAGGAGGGGCATTAACGGAAGTTAGAGAAGTCAGTATTCACGCCATCACGTTGGAGACTACCCAGACGGAATATGAGGTGTTGTTCCTCCAACCTGAGTGTGGCTTCATCTTGACAGTAGAGGAGGCCGTGGATAGACATATCAGAATGGGAGTGGGACGTGGAATTAAAATGTGTGGCCACTGGGAGATCATGCTTTCTCTGGCGGACAGAGCATAGGTGTTCAGCGAAACGATCTCCCAGTCTGCGTCGGGTCTCACCAGTATATAGAAGGCCTCAGCGGGAGCACCGGACGCAGTATATCACCCCAGCCGACTCACAGGTGAAGTGTTGCCTCACCTGGAAGGACTGTCTGGGGCCCTGAATGGTGGTAAGGGAGGAAGTGTAAGGGCATGTGTAGCACTTGTTCCGCTTACAAGGATAAGTGCCGGGAGAGAGATCGGTGGGAAGGGATGGAGGAGACAAATAGACAAGGGAGTCGCGTAGGGAGCGATCTCTGTGGAAAGCAGAAAGGGGGGGGGGAGGGAAAGATGTGCTTAGTGGTGGGATCCCGTTGGAGGTGATGGAAGTTACGGAGAATTATATGTTGGACCCGGAGCCTGGTGGGGTGGTAGGTGAGGACAAGGGGAACCCTATTCCTAGTGGGGTGGCAGGAGGATGGGGTGAGAACAGATGTGCGTGAAATGGGAGAGCTGCATTTGAGAGCAGAGTTGATGGTGGAGCAGTTTTTTAGATTAGATTAGATTATGAGGACACACAGAGTCCTCTTTTATTGTCATTTAGTAATGCATGCATTAAGAAATGATACAATGTTCCTCCAGAAACACAGAAACACAAGAGAAACCAAGACTGAAAAACTGACAAAAAACACATAATTATAACGTATAGTTACAACAGTGCAAAGCAATACCGTAATTTGATAAAGAACAGACCATGGGCACGGTAAAAAAAAAAGTCTCAAAGTCTCTCGAAAGTCCCATCATCTCACGCAGACGGTAGAAGGAAGAGAAACTCTCTTCCTGCCATGAACCTCCAGCGCCGCAAACTTGCCGATGCAGCATCCTGGAAGCACCCGACCACAGCCAACTCTTGAGTCCGTCTGAAAACTTCGAGCCTCCGACCAGCCCTCCGACACCGAGCACTGAGCACCATCTCTGCCGAGCGCTTCGACCCCAGCCCCGGCAACAGGCAATAGGCAAAACTGAGGATTTGGGGCCTTCTCCTTTGAAGATTCTCGATCGCACAGTAGCAGCGGCAGTGAAGCAGGCATTTCAGAAGTTTCTCCAGATTTCCTGCGTGCTTCTCACGGCTGTCTCCATCAAATCAGGATTGTGCACGGTACCTACTTACAAGTACGATATCATTTTGGTGCGGCCGCGTGCGCTGCATCGCGCCGCCACCTTCTCCTTCCCCCCGAATTTTTATGTGTTTACAGATGTGGATATGGATATGGATTTGGATGATGGACTATGCACATTTTTCAATTCATATAGTTTTTCATATTCTGTGTTCTTTGCCTGTTCTTTCTTGTCTTTCTTAGTGAGGGGGAGGGGGATTTGGTGGTCAACGTTCTTGTGACATTTTGTACAGAGGGATGGGATGTCTGCAGGTCAATGTTCTTGTTGCATTTTTGTTCTTTTCTCTTGTGTTGGTCGGGGGATTTGGGGGTTGATAATTGTGTTGCCTTTTTTTTGTTGGTTTTGTGGCTATCTGGGGAAGAAGAATCTCAGAGTTGTATACTTTGATATTAAATGAACCTTTGATCATTTGATATACATAGTTTGACAATAAGTTTACTTTTAAACTTTAAACTTTGAGCGAATAATGAAATGCCATGTTCAAAGATGAGGGATGGTGGCTTGGAAATCCCCAAAGATCTCCTAACAATTATTAAAAAAGAATAAAGCTTTTCTAACAGCTCGTGATAGCTTAGAGTCTTTGGCTTTTAAATTTGCACAGGTTAAAATAAATTGTTTGATCTTAACATATGGAGGTTTAAAATGTTTGAGGGCTTGTTCTTTTATTGATGATAGGATGAATCATTACATTCTTATTGTTTAATATTCATTTTAAAACCAAATCTTATTCAATATTGATTTAATATTAATAATACCAATTATTAGCTATATTATTTCAAATTAAGTTAAAATGTAATATTAATATCAAGTATTCTAATAATCAATATCTGCCCATTAATATTTCAAAATAAATTAATATACAAAATTAATTTCATTATAATAGTATCAATTATTATTTATTAGCATTAACATAAACTCTAATAACTAGCAAGATTGAATTTTCCCTGTTGGCACATGATCTCAGACAGAGGAAATTATCCTCAAACATCTCCCGATGATCAACAAAATGCTTTCTGAGTTTCTGTGGAGAATGCATCTGCCTAGAGACGTGGACTCTCTCTTGGCCTGCTGCCCTGCCACATAGTTACAGTTCTTCAGCAAATGCAGGCATAGTATACCTAGGTATATCATTTGCGCCTTGGAAGAACATCGCCAACAATACTTATTAACAATCTTGTGGATCAGCTGGCAGGACAGATGCACTAACACCGGTGTTCTGGAGAAGGCCAACATGAACAACATCTCCACTATGATACAGCAACACCATCTCCGATGGATAAGCCACATCATTCGGATGCCTAACTCAAGCCTCCCCAAACATTTCCTTTACTACCAATTGAAGGGAGGTCAGTGAGCTGCTGGTGGGCATAAGAAACATTGCAAAGAGGGCATTAAAATCAGCCAGATGAAATTCAATATTATTTCTGAAAACTGGGAAGACATTGCACTCGATAGATATTCCTGGAGGAAATCGTGTTCACAAAGGAGCTGTGCTACATGAGATCGTTCTCCACTGCAAAGGGAGAGGACCACGGTCACCACTTTCTCTTGCCCATACTACACCTCAATATGTGGATCCCAGATCTGCTTTACAGCCACCTGAGGACCCACCAATAGACAATAGACAGCCCCTTAGGAGAACAGCTTAATTGACTGGAGTGGTCATGCTAATACTAGAACCGAACCATTGCTGGGTTCACACTTCTAGTCCTGGTTGGCACATGAAGACTGTCATGGACAGCACTGTCTGCTGAATTGTGCATACTTACCATAGATGGAGTGGATGTGGAGAGGATGTTTCCTATGGTGGGGGAGTCTAAGACCAGAGGACACACCCTCAGAATAGAGAGACGTCCTTTTAGAATGGAGGCGAGGAGGAATTTCTTGAGCCAGTGAGTGTTGAATCTGTGGAATTTATTGCCATAGGTGGCTGTGGAGGCCAAGTCATTGGGTATATTTAGGGCAAAGGTTGATAGGTTCTTGATTGGTCAGGCCATGAAGGGATACGGAGAGAAGGCAGGAGATTGGGGCTGAGAGGGAAAATGGATCAGCCATGATGAAATGGCAGAGCAGACTCGATGGGCCAAATGGCCTAATTCTGCTCCTATACCTTGTGGTCTTATGTACTTTTATGCCAGTTCGCATAACCCTATTACAGTGCTAGCTGTAAGATCAGGGTTCAATTCCTGTAAGGAGTTTGTACATTCACCCTGTGACCATGTGGGTTTCCTTCCACATTCCAAAGAGGTATGGTTAGGACTAGTAATTTGTAGGCATGCCATGCCAGTGCTGAAAGTGTGGCGAGCTCTTGCTGGCTGCCCCAGCACATAATCAGACTGTGTCGATTGCCGATGCAATTTCGATGTCTGGATATCCATGTGACATACAGCTTACCTTTATCTTTAGATCTTTATGAGGCGGAGATCCTGTTGTAAGGTTGTTATGTCCTTTTGGATATAACAGTAAACTCAAATCCATCTTTTCATTCAAGGGCACCGCTCCGAAAGTCTTGTAACAGCAGGGTGGAAGCCCTTCTAGAAGGCTTGAGCCTGGAGGCACGTGATTTCAGGCTTTTGCGTCTTCTGCCCAATGGGAGTTGGGTGTGGGGTGTAGAGAGAAGGTTGGGTGGGAATTCCGGGATCGAGGCAGTGAGAAGTATAGGCTGAGTGATAAAGTCAAAGAGAAGTACTGCAGAGAAACAGGCCCTTCAGCACATCTAGTCCATGCCAAAACCATTTAAACTGCCTACTCCCATCACCCTACACCGGGACCATAGCCCTCCATACTCCTACTATCCATGTAACATAGAAGGGAGGCTGTTTCCCTGTAATGCCCGCAATTCTCTGCAGTTTCCTGCAGTCATGTGCAGACCAATTGCCGTACCAAGCTCGGTGGCCTTCCATTAGTTTCAATGCTATGTGTGTCTGAGCAATTTACTCTTGTCTGAGCAATTTACTCTAACAACACACACAAAATGCTGGTGGAACGCAGCAGGCCAGGCAGCATTTCTAGGAAGAGGTACAGTTGACGTTTCGGGCCGAGACCCTTGGTCAGGACTAACTGAAGGAAGAGCTAGTAAGAGGTTTGAAAGTGGGAGGGGGAGGAGGAGATCCGAAATGATAGGAGAAGACAGGAGGGGGAAGGATGGAGCTAAGAGCTGGACAGGTGATTGGCAAAAGGGATACAAGGCTGGATAACCAACTTTCTAGCTCTTAGCTCCATCCCTACCCCTCCTGTCTTCTCTTATCATTTCGGATCTCCCCCTCCCCTCTCTTACTATCTCTTCTTTCAGTTAGTCCTGACGAAGGGTCTCGGACCGTACCTCTTCCTATAGATGCTGCCTGGCCTGCTGCGTTCACCAGCATTTTGTGTGTGCTGCTTGAATTTCCAGCATCTGTAGATTTCCTCGTGTTTGCAATTCACTCTCAGCAGTGTCCTCAGGTAGGGGAGAAAAGAAAACTACGCTTTTCAAATTACCATTTCCAGCCAGGCAGAGCTTAATGTAGTACCGAAGACTTCGCATTTGTTGGACATGTTGTTATTTTCTCAAGCCAATTTTTTTTTTCTGGATGAGACGTTATGTTTCTGAATGTCAAAGACAAAACAACTATATTACTTCAACATTGATGAAAAATCCCCACAGCAGCAAAAGAATGCATTAACTCAGTCTCTGAGGATGGTGCCAGATGTCACTTGAATTTCCAGGCCATTAAGAACAAATGCCCTTTTGTACAGACTCTTTTTTGGCAAGTGGCAAGTTAATTCCATTGACTGGAAGCCGATTGACTGGCAATGGAACAAGGATGCAACAATTCCTGCTCAGTAATACTGCAATTGACGTGGCTTTATTGTGCAACACAATAGAGTTAGATCAAAACACGTTTACCTTCTCCAGCCTGCTGGTCACTCCTGATCTTAATCTCCCCGCTACTATTGTCTGTGCCTTGCCAGGGTCCCGACCTCTAGAACTCCCTCCTTGAACTTTTTCAGATTCATAGCGCTCGACAGGTCCTTCGGCCTATCTGCTCCGTGCTAAACTGACATTCCGCCTTGTTCCCTCGACACAGGACCATAGCCCTCCAAACCCCTCCCATCCACGTACTCATCCATAAGACCATGAGATATAGGAGCAGAATTAGGCCATTTGGCCCATTGAGTCTGCTCTGCCATTTCATCATGGCTGATCCAATTTTCCCTCTCAGCCTCAATCTCCTGCCTTCTCCCCGTGTCGCTTCATGCCCTGACTAATCAAGAATATAAGACCATAACCTGCATTCACCACTTCCACTGGCACCTCATTTCACACTCTCACCATCCTCTGAGTGAAGAAGATCCCCCTCACGTTCCATAGAAACCATAGAAAAACTACAGCACAGAAAAAGGCCTTTTGGCCCTTCTTGGCTGTGCCGAACCATTTTCTGCCTAGTCCCACTGACCTGCACACGGACCATATCCCTCCATACACCTCCCATCCATGTATCTGTCCAATTTATTCATAAATGTTAAAAAAGAACCTGCATTTACCACCTCATCTGGCAGCTCATTCCATACTCCCACCACTCTCTGTGTGAAGAAGCCCCCCCTAATGTTCCCTTTAAACTTTTCCCCCTTCACCCTTATCCCATGTCCTCTGGTTTTTTTCTCCCCTTGCCTCAGTGGAAAAAGCCTGCTTGCATTCACTCTATCTATACCCATCATAATTTTATATACCTCTATCAAATCTCCCCTCATTCTTCTACGCTCCAGGGAATAAAGTCCTAACCTATTCAACCTTTCTCTGTAACTGAGTTTCTCAAGTCCCGGCAACATCCTTGTAAACCTTCTCTGCACTCTTTCAACCTTATTTATATCCTTCCTGTAATTTGGTGACCAAAACTGAACACAATACTCCAGATTCGGCCTCACCAATGCCTTATACAACCTCACCATAACATTCCAGCTCTTATACTCAATACTTTGATTAATAAAGGCCAATGTACCAAAAGCTCTCTTTACGACCCTATCTACCTGTGATGCCACCTTTAGAGAATTTTGTATCTGTATTCCCAGATCTCTCTGTTCTACTGCACTCCTCAGTGCCTTACCATTTACCCTCTATGTTCTACCTTGGTTTGTCCTTCCAAAGTGCAATACCTCACACTTGTCTGTATTAAACTCCATCTGCCATTTTCAGCCCATTTTTCCAGCTGGTCCAAATCCCTCTGCAAGCTTTGAAAACCTTCCTCACTGTCTACTACACCTCCAATCTTTGTATCATCAGCAAATTTGCTGATCTAATTTACCACATTATCATCCAGATCATTGATATAGATGACAAATAACAATGGACCCAGCACTAATCCCTGTGGCACACCACTAGTCACAGGCCTCCACTCAGAGAAGCAATTCTCTACCATCACTCTTTGGCTTCTTCCATTGAGCCAATGTCTATTCCAATTTACCACCTCTCCATGTATACCTAGCGACTGAATTTTCCTAACTAACCTCCCATGCGGGACCTTATCAAAGGCCTTACTGAAGTCCATGTAGACAACATCCACTGCCTTCCCTTCATCCACTTTCCTGGTAACCTCCTCGAAAAACTCCAATAGATTGGTCAAACATGACCTACCATGCACAAAGCCATGTTGACTCTCCCTAATAAGTCCCTGTCTATCCAAATGCTTGTAGATTCTGTCTCTTAGTACTCCCTCCAATAACCTACCCACTACTGACGTCAAACTTACCGGCCTTATAATTTCCCTGATTACTTTTCGATCCTTTTTTAAACAACGGAACAACATGAGCCATTCTCCAATCCTCCAGTACCTCACCTGTAAGACATCGACATTTTAAATATATCTGCCAGGGCCCCTGCAATTTCAACACTAGTCTCCTTCAAGGTCTGAGGGAATACCCTGTCAGGTCCTGGGGATTTATCCACTTTAATTTGCCTCAAGATAGCAAGCACCTCCTCCTTTTCAATCTGTACAGTTTCCATGATCTCACTACTTGTTTCCCTTAATTCCATAGACTTCATGCCAGTTTCCTCAGTAAATACAGATGCAAAAACCCATTTAAGATCTCCCCCATTTCTTTTGGTTCTGCACATAGCCGACCACTGTGATCTTCAAGAGGACCAATTTTATCCCTTACAATCCTTTTGCTCTTAATATACCTGTAAAAGCTCTTTGGATTATCCTTCACTTTGACTACCAAGGCAACCTCATGTCTTCTTTTAGCCCTCCTGATTACTTTCTTAAGTATTTACTTGCACTTCTTATACTCCTCAAGCACCTTATTTACTCCCTGTTTCCTATACATTTCATACAACTCCCTCTTCTTCTTTATCAGAGTTGCAATATCCCTTGAGAACCAAGGTTCCTTATTCCTATTCACTTTGACTTTAGTCCTGACAGGAACATACAAGCTCTGCACTCTCAAAATTTCTCCTTTGAAGGCTTCCCACATGTTTTGGCTTCGGCTAAAGATAAGGAGCCATGTTATCCAACTTATGCTGTCTGGCTTGTAGAATTCCTCCAGCATTGTGCGCGTGTGTTACTTGGATTTCCAGCATCTGCAGGTTTTCCCTTGTTTCGGATTGTCTAGGTACATGTTGTAACTGAGATTTCTGAAGGACAGTAGTTTGGTTTGGGGCTTTTGGCAGGAGTGGAGTGCAAGGGAAAATGCCCACAAAATGCTGCCCGAGGGGGAGACCCCATTGTAAGAAGTGCTTTGTGCAGATGAATGGCTCCTTGGAGGAAGTGCCAATACTCCCGAGAGAGATGGTCTTCGAGGGAAGTCCAAGCTATGTCTGAATCTTTCATTCAGAATGTGTGTTCTGCGCAGAAGTAGAGTGATACAGCCAACTACTTTAGGAATGAGCTCCAGCGTATATGTGCACAGCGGACTTGTTTAACTGTAATGGCTCCTTTCAACTTTCTTTTCTTTACTTGTTATCTGTTTGATAAAGTTGAAAACTGGTAAATATACTTTCTTTATAATTTTATGCTGGTGTACGATCTGTAATTTATTGGCGACTAATAATTGTGTGTGTGAGCAGTATTTGCACAGCACTCATTGTTCCTTAATCAGAACATCCCAACTTTCCTGTTTGGTTGAACCCCAAATGGAAGGTGGCCCGCTCACCGCTGAGTCGCGTGGCTGTCAGCAGAGTTAGCTAACGAGTCAAGTTTGTATACGAGCCCCAGAGAGAGGGGTATTTCTTTGTTCAAACTTCAGAATGGTTTGGGGACAGGGACCAGGTCGTTCCCCTTGTGCACAAGTAAATAAAGTGTGATTGAGGAACCAATATGAGTCTTCAGAATCCAGTTAATTGGTGACACCAGTAGATTGTGAGGTCCAGAGTCCATCTTATCATCCAAGAAATCCATTCAAGAGTCTAATGTGAAGGCATCCGTTAGTCTTGTGAGACCATGGATCTGCGCCTGGAAAGTCTTCACTCTCCAGGGCGCAGGCCTGGGCAAGGTTGTATGGAAGACCGGCAGTTGCCCATGCTGCAAGTCTCCCCTCTCCACGACACTGATGTTGTCCAAGGGAAGGGCATTAGGACCCATACAGCTTGGCACCAGTGTCGTCGCAGAGCAATGTGTGATTAAGTGCCTTGCTCAAGGACACAACACGTTCCCTCGGCTGGGGCTTGAACTCACGACCTTCAGGTAGCTAGTCCAATGCCTTAATAGCAATGGGATAAAAACTGCCCTAAAACCTGATGAGTTCAGAAGAATCATTGGGGTGGGGGGGGGGGCGGAGGGAATCTCTCTGACACCTTTTGAATATTGAACAGCTGACATAGAGTGGACGTAGAGAGGATGTTTTCAGTAGTGGATGAGTCTAGGACCAGAGAGCACAGCCTCAGAATATAAGGACGGCCCTTTAGGACAGAGATGGGAAGGATTTCTTTAGCTAGAGGGTGGTGAATCCATGGAATTCCTTGCCACAGATGGCTGTGGTGGCCAAGTTATTAAGTATATTTAAAGCAGAGACTGATAGGTTCTTGATTAGTAAGGGTGTCAAAGGTTATAGTAGGAGAATGGGGTTGAGAGGGATAATAAATCAGCCATGATGGAATGGTGGAGCTGACTTATTCTACTCCTATGTCTTATGGTCTTTGGGTGGAGCTTGTACCTTCCCTGTGACGATGTGTGTTTCCTCTGGGTGCTCTGATTTCCCTTCTGAAGGGTGGCATGGTGGCATGGTGGTTAGCTCAACAGTTTACAGTACCAGCAACCAGGGTACAATTCCCGCCACTGCCTGGAAGGAGTTTGTATCTTCTACCCATGACCACGTGGGTTTTGTCGAAGTGCTCTGGTTTCCTCCCACAGTCCAAAGACATATCGGTCGGCAGGTTAATTGATCATTGTAAATTGTCACGTGATTAGGCTAGGATTAAATCAGGGGATTGCTGGGCAGCATGGCTCAAAGGGCCAGTAAAGCTGATTCTGCACTGTATCTCAATAAATAAACAAATGACGTTGTGTGGTTAACTGGCCACTGTAAATTGTCTACAGTGTGTAGGTAAGTGGTAGAGCATGGAGGCAGTTGATGGAATAAGTAGGGGTTTGTGTCAATGGCATTTGATGGTCAGTGCAGATTTGATGGGCTGATGGCCTGTTTCTGCACTGTGTCCCTCCATGACTATTTCCAGTATTCCATATTTCTTTTCATTAGAGTTTGGTTCTTGGTGATCTATCTTACTGTGGTTTGACACCAAACTGTGTTTAACTATGCTCCTGTCAATTCCCTCAGGACATGTTGCTGTGTTAAAGGAGTTATTACATACAAACTTATCAGCAAAGTTGAAACAATACTTTAGTCCATCAGCCTTCCAGGGTTGTCTTGGCCCATGACATACTGAGGGAGAAACAGGAGTCTGTGGATTATTAAAATCTGGAGCAACATACAAAGTACCAGAAGAACTCCAAGGGCCAGGCAGCGTCTATGGAGGCAAATAGACAGTTGCTGTTCCGACACAAGATCATTCATTCATTCAATATGTGCTGTGTTGTATAATGTGGGTGATCATCGTCTTTCCATGACCATAACTGTTCTTGGCAAATTTTTCTACAGAAGTGGTTGGATATTGCCTTCTTCTGGGCAGTGTCTTTACAAGATGGGTGACCCCGGCCATTATCAATACTCTTCAGAGATTGTCTGCCGTCAGTGGTCGCATAGCCAGAATTTGTGTTATGCACCAGCTACTCATACGACCATCTTGCTACCATGGTTTCACGTGACCCTAATCGGGGGGCTAAGCAGGTGCTACACCTTGCCCAAGGGTGACCTGTAGGCTAGCGGAGGGAAGGAGAGTCTTACACCTCCTTTGGTAGAGACACATCTCCACCCCTCTGCCCACAAGACCTTTCATTTGGACTGAAAGATAGAGGGGAACTCTAACTCCACCTCTTGCACCAAACCATTCTTCCAACTTTTCATATTGGCTGTCCCCCTCTATATTCAGAACGCTCCGTCCTTGTACGTCTTGCAGAATGTTACTGATTATAGAATGTAAAAGCAAGGAGGTTGTAGCAAAATTAGTGACACACTTTGGTGATTAGAATTTTAAAGTCACATGGTTAGATATGGCCCTTGTGGCTAAAGGGATCAGGGGGTATGGAGGGAAGGCAGGTACAGGGTTCTGAGTTGGATGATCAGCCATGATCATACTGAATGGCAATGCAGACTTGAAGGGCCGAATGGCCTATTCCTGTACCTATTTTCTATGTTTCTATGGACATGGGGAGAGCATGCAAACCCCTCATAGAAAGCGGTAGGAATTGAACGGTGATCACTGGCACTGGAAAGCAATGTGCCAACTGCTACGCTACAATGCCACCCAGTAAAATGAAGATCAAACAGCATCCGAGGAAAAGATCGGTCGATGTTTCGGGCCGGAACCCTTCGTCAGGACTGAAGAGGGAAGGGGCAGAGGCCCTGTAAAGAAGGTGGGGGGAGGGTGGGAAGGAGAAGGCTGGTAGGTTCCAGGTGAAAAACCAGTAAGGGGAAAGATAAAGGGGTGGGGGAGGGGAGGCAGGGAGGTGATAAACAGGAAAGGTGAAGAAAGAATAGGGGAAAACACAATAGGTAGTAGAAGGAGGCAGAACCATGAGGGAGGTGATAGGCAGCTGGGGGAGGGGGCAGAGTGACATAGGGATAGGGGAAGGGAGGGGGAGGGAATTACTGGAAGTTGGAGAATTCTATGTTCATACCAACGGGTTGGAGGCTACCTAGACGGTATATGAGGTGTTGCTCCTCCAACCTGAGTTTAGCCTCATCATGGCAGTAGAGGAGGCCATGTATGGACATATCTGAATGGGAGTGGGAAGCAGAGTTGAAGTGGGTGGCTACTGGGAGATCCTGTCTGTTTTGGCAGACGGAGCGGAGGTGCTCGACGAAACGGTCCCCCAATCTGTGTCAGGTTTCACCGATGTAGAGGAGGCCGCACCGGGAGCACCGGATGCAATAGATGACCCCAACAGACTCACAAGTGAAGTGTTGCCTCACCTGGAAGGACTGTCTGGGGCCCTGAATGGTGGCCCTGAATTATCTTTCCCCTTACTGGTTTTTCACCTGGAACCTACCAGCCTTGTCCTTCCCACCCTCCCCCCACCTTCTTTATAGGGCCTCTGCCCCTTCCCTCTACAGTCCTGACGAAGGGTTCCGGCCCGAAACGTCGACCGATCGTTTCCACGGATGCTGCCCGATCTGCTGAGTTCCTCCAGCGTGTTGTGAGTGTTGCTTTGACCCCAGCATCTGCAGATTATTTTGTATTTAAAATGAAGATCAATACATTTTGGAAACGTTCGAAGATTGAAGTCTCCAGGGAACTGAAGGAGAGGAGACCGGAGGAAAATCATCCATGCTCATGTTGAATAACAAAGCAGATTGGAGAAGCTAAGTGACATACTCCCCCCACCCCCATCTCCTATTTTATTGTGTCTTTGTGTTCTTGTTTTGTGTCCTTTGAAAGCGCCTGTTGTTTCTCTCGCAGACTGTATTGGATTAAACGTGACTTTAGCACAGGAATGCAAGAGGCTACAATGAATTGTGAGACACAGCCAGTTCCATCACAGATACAGCACTCTCCCCACCATCGTGGACATCTACGGGAGGCAATTTCTCAGGAACGCGACATCCATCTTCAGGGACTTCCACCACCCAGGCCATGCCCTCTTCTCAATGCCTCAAGATTCAACAACAGCTTCTTCCCCACTGCCATCGAGTTATTGAACTGACCTGAGAAACCCTAACACTGCCTCGGTTTATATTTTTTCTATCTCTCAATCTCTTGTTAGTATCAATATATTTTGCTGTTTATTTTCCACGTGGATAATTGTTAATCAAAGTTTGTTCTCGTCTTGTAACGTACTCTAGCTGCTTCAGTAAGACAGCCAACAAACTCGAAGATCTCACCCACCCTAGACATTACCTCTTCTGCTGAGCCTGAAAACATGTACCACCAGGTTCAAGGACATTGCTAGAAGACAACTGAACAGTCTCACAGAACGACAAGATGGGCTCTTGACCTCACAATCTACCCTTACGTGTGCTACGTCCTTACACCTCATTGTCTGTCTGCACTGCACTTTCTCTGCAAAGGGCCCTGGGAGTCCTTGTGCAGGATTCCCTGAAGGTTAGCATGCAGGTTGAATCGCTGGTGAGGAAGGCAAATGCAATGTTAGCATTTGTTTCAGGAGGACTAGAATATCAAAGCAAGGATGTGATGCTGAGGATGTATAAAGCATTGGTGAGGCCTCACCTGGAGCTTTGTGAGCAGTTTTGGGCCCCTTGTTAAAGAAAGAGTGTGCTGATATTGGAGAGGCTTCAGAGGAGGTTCATGAGAATAATCCTGGGATTGAAAGGGTTATCATGTGAGGAGTAATTGAAGCCTCTGGGCCTGTACTGATTGGCACAGCCTCAAAATAGAGAGACATCCATTTAGAATGGAGCTGAGGAGGGCTTTCTTTAGCCAGAGGATGGCGAATTCATTACCACAGGTGGCTATGGAGGCCAAGTCTTTGTATGTACCTAAGACAAAGTTTGATAGGTCCTTGATTAGTCAGGGGGTGAAAGATTATGGGGAGAAGGCAGAAGGATGGGGTTGAGAGGGAAGTGGATCAGCCATGATGAAATGGTGGAGCTGACTTGATGACTTCTTCATACAGCAAGTGGTGGCTGCTTGGAACATACTGCCAGGGTGGTGGTAGAAACAGATACACTAGAGACATGTAAGAAACTTTTAGATAGGCATATAGATGACAGAAAAATGGAGGGCTACGTGGGAGGGAAGGGTTAGATTGATCTTAGAGTAGGTTAAAGGGTCAGCATAATATTGTGGGCTGAAGGGTCTGTATTCTGCTGTCGTGTTCTTTCTTCAATGTTCTGTTTTAAGTAAGTGTCTTGCATGTATTTCCAGCGAAAAATCAGGAACCGCTACAGCAATTCTACTCTCATATTAATCACTTCTGTGAAATTAAAGATGACAATGATGGATTAGGGGATTTTCTGCAGTTATTTTCAGTCCAAGAACTGCAGTTCGCTGCCACACTCTTTGCTCCAATTTGAGCCATGTTGAGCATTCTTAAGCGAAGAGATAATGCTGCAAACACTCAGAAACCATAAAACCAGAAGACATAGGAACAGAATTAGGCCATTCAGCCCATCGAGTCTGCTCCACCATTTCACCATGGCTGACTCAGTTTCCCTCTCAACCCCGATCTCCAGTCTTTTTCCCCTTAACCATTCACACCTGGACTACTCAAGAATCTATCAACCTCCGCCTTAAATATACCCTATTATCTGGCCTCCACAGCCACCTGTGGTAATGAATTCCACAGATTCACCACTGTCTGGCTAAAAATATTCTTCCTCATCTCCATTCTAGGTGGATGTCCCTTTATTTTGGTGCTGGTGCTAGACTTTCCCACTGTAGGAAACATTCTCTCTGTTTAGGCCTTTCAGCTTTCGATAGGTTTCAATGAGATTCTCCCTCATGCTTCTAAATTCCAGTGAGCACAGGCCTAGAGCCATCAAAAACTCCACAGACGATAACCCTTTCATTCCTGGAATTGTTCTCTTGAAACTCCTCTGAACCCTGTCCAATGACAGCACATCCTTTTGTAGATAAGGATAAGCCCAAAAATGTTCACAATACTCTAAATACGGTCTGACCAAATGCCTTATAAAGTCACAGCATTACATTCTTGCTTTTACAATCGAGTCCACTCAAAATGAGCACGAACATTGCATTTGCCTTCCTCACCACTGACTCAACCTGCAAATTAGGGAAATCTGCACAGGGACTCCCAAGTCTGTTTGAACCTCGAATTTTCGTATTTTCTGCCTGGTTAGAAAATCTTCAACGCTTTTGTTCCGTCTACGAAAGTGCATGACAACACACTCTCCGACTCTTTGTCCATTCATCCAATCTGTCTAAATCCTTCTGCAGCTCCCTAGCTTCCTCAACACTACCTGCCCCTCTTCCTATGTTTGTATCCCAGAGTGCCAGGTTGCATCTGCAGGAAGAGGAAAGGAGCTCGAGCTTCATCACAACTGGGAAGGGGAGCAGAGAAGCTGAAGGGATAATGGTGGAAGGGGGACATTTCCAAAACAGTCATACAGCTCGGACGCGGGCATCTTGGGCCAATTCATCCACACCAACTTGTGTTTAACAGCTTATTTCATCTGCCCATACCCCTCCCAACCTTTCCTATCCATATGCCAGATGCATTTTAAATGTTGTTATTAATACAAACCATAAGGCCAGAAGATACTTGAGCAGAATTCCAGGATTGAAGAGTGTCTTGTCATATGAAGAGCGTTTGATGGCTCTGGGCCTGGAACTCAGAAGAAAGAGAGGTGACCTTATTGAAACCTATCGAATGTTGAAAGGCCTTGATAGATTGGATGTGGAGAGGATGTATCCTATAGTTGGGGAGAACAAGATCAGAGGACACAGCCTCAGAATAGAGGGGAGTCATTTTCGAACAAGATGAGGAGAAACTTCTTTAGCTAGAGAGTGGTAATCTGTGGAAATCTTTGCCACTGCAGCTGTGGAGGCCAAGTCTTTATGTATATTTAAGGCAGTGGTTGGTAGATTCTTGATTGGTCAGGGCATGAAGGAATACGGGGAGAAGGCAGGAGATCAGGGTTGAGAGGAAAATGAAATGGTGGAGCAGACTTGATGGGCCAAATGGCCTAATTCTACTATATCTTATGGTCTAATTAGGTTATTTGGCCCATTAAGTCTACTTCGCTATTTCATCATGGCTGATCTATTTTCGTCTCAGCCCCAATTTCCTGCTTCTCCTCGTATCCCTTCATGCCCTGAACAATCAAGAATCTATCAACCTCTGCCTTAGATATAGCCAATCACTTGGCCTCCACAGCTGCCTGTGGCAATGAATTCCACACATTCACCACTTTCTAGCTAAAGAAATTCCTTCTCATCTGCTTTTTAAATGGACGTCCTTCTAATCCTCTGGCAGCTCGCTCCATATACACTCTACTCTCCGTGTGAAGAAGTTGCCCCTAGAGATCCCTTTTAAACTCGTTCAAGTTTATTGTCATTCAACCGTATACATATATTCTGCCAAGTGAAACAATGTTCCTCTGGACCAAAGTGCACAATACAGGACCTCTAACTCACACACAACACATAAAGTAATGTTACCACAAATAAATTAACAAATAATAAGGTGCATTTGTGACGCACATTAAAAAATAAACATTATAGCACTACTGGCACTTCATATGTGATGAAGACCTGGGTGATGGCAGGGAGTTCAGTAGTCTCATGACCTTTAATCTTTCACCTCTCACCTTAAACCTATGCCCTCTAGTTTTTAGTTCCCCTTCCCTAAGGAAAAGACTGGAAATATTAACCCCATCTACATTCTAATAATGTTATACTCCACATTCCAAGGATACTTTCCTAGTCTGCCCCACCTCTCCTTGTAATTCAGGCCCTGAATTCAGGCCATGCTTGCTAACCTTCTCAAAGTTCAAAGTAAGTTAATTATCAAAGTATGCCCTGTATATTTTCTTACAGGCATTCACAGTAAAACAAAGAACCACAATGGAATCAATGAAAAGCTACAGACAAACTGACAAAGAACCAATGTGCAAAAGAACATCAACTATGCAAATAGACAAATACTTTATACTTTATTGTTGCCAAACAATCGATACTAGGACGTACAATCATCATAGCGATACTTGATTCTGCGCTTCCCGCACCCTGGATTACAAATCGATAGTAAGTATTAAAAATTTAAATTATAAATCATAAATAGAAAATAGAAAAATGGAAAGTAAGGTAGTGCAAAAAAACTGAGATGCAGGTCCAGATATTTGGAGGGTACGGCCCAGATCTGGGTCAGGATCTGTTCAGCAGTCTTATCACAGTTGGAAAGAAGCTGTTCCCAAATCTGGCCGTACGAGTCTTCAAGCTCCTGAGCCTTCTCCTGGAGGGAAGAGGGACGAAAAGTGTGTTGGCTGGGTGGGTCGTGTCCTTGATTATCCTGGCAGCACTGCTCCGACAGCGTGCGGTGTAAAGTGAGTCCAAGGATGGAAGATTGGTTTGTGTGATGTGCTGGGCCGTGTTCACGATCTTCTGCAGCTTCTTCCTGTTTTGGACAGGACAACTTCCATACCAGGTTGTGATGCACCCTAGAAGAAAGTTTTCTACTGTGCATCTATAAAAATTAGTGAGGGTTTTAGGGGACAGGCCAAATTTCTTTAGTTTTCTCAGGAAGTAAAGGCGCTGGTGGGCCTTCTTGTCAGTGGACTCTGCTTGGTTGGACCAAGTCAGGTCATTTGTGATATTGGTCCAAGGAACTTAAAGCTTTTGACCTGTTCCACTTGCGCACCACCGATGTAAATTGGGTCGTGCAGTCTGCTACTCCTTCTGAAGTCAACAGCCAATTCCTTCGTCTTGCTGACATTGAGGGATAGGTTATTGTCTTCGCACCATGCCGGCAGGTTCTTAATTTCCTGTCTGTACTCAAACTCAAAATAGTGTAAAATAAGTAAATAAATACCACCTTGAAAGTGAGTCCATCGGCTGTGGCATCAGTTCAATGCCAGTTCAGCAGCCTGGTGAGTGAAGGGTAATAACTGTTCCTGAACCTGGTGGTCTGGGACCTGAAGCTCCAGTACTTCCATCCTGGTGGCAGGAGCGCGAGAAGAGGGTATGGATGGTGGGGTCCTTGATGATGGAGGCTGCTTTCTCACGTCAGTACCCCTTGTAGATGTGCAAAATCATGGGGAGGACTTGCCCTGTGACGGACTGCACTCTACACTCCACTTTCTGTAGACTTTTCTCTGCTCTCTCTCCAGTTTAATGATGTCTTTCCTGCAACAGGGCAAAAACTGGACACAATAATCCAAGCATGGCCTCGGTAATATCCTATACAAGAGATGAGGTAAAACTGCGGTAACTTTTGCTACACCCGATAAAAGTATACAAGTTTGCTTTATTTTTGTCACATGCACTGAGGTGCAGTGAAGAAACTGTTTTGCGTAGATTATGTGAAGCATAGCTAGAGCAGATAGTCAAAATCTCCTTCCCATGGTGAGAGTAACAAAACAAACAATTTGAAGGGTTGATACCGATTTATCGGCTGTTTATTCATTTCCATAGACGTTGCCTGATGTGCGGAGTTCCTCCAGTATTTTACTGCATGTGTGTTGCTCTGGATTTCCAACATCTGCAGAAATTTTTGTGTTTACGGTTTTAAGGGGAGAGGAAGGAGATTTAATTGAGATCTGAAGGGGAAGATTTTCTTTTTGTTCTCAAGTATCTGGAACTTGCTGCCAGAGGAATCAGCTACAACTTTCACTTCAGCCTTATAACATAACTGCTGACATAATTGAGACAATCCACTTTCCCACACTTTTAACAATCATTAATTTCTTGCAGAAATTCTGGTAAGCAGTTTGGTCTTCTTCCAGAAGGCATAATCACCATCATGTTCAAAACTTCTCAAGAGTCTGAAGGGGGATAATAAGGGGAAATGGTTCCAATTGCTTGTAGAACTCGGGTGGACAGAGCCCAGGAAACAGAGGAACCAGTGGGGAGACGGGTAGAAATTATTTTGTGCAGCAAGCTTTTATTTTGCTCTGTGGGATATTGGCACCATAGGGAAAGCCAGAATTTAACTGCCCCCAGACTGTGACTTTCTAAAAGTTCAAAGTAAATTTTATTATCAAAATACATTTATGTCACTATATACAACTTTGAGATTCATTTTCTTGTGGGCATTCTCAATACATCTACAGAATAATAACCATAATGAAAGACCGCCCAACTTGAGCATTCAACCAGAGTGCAGAAGACAATAAACCGTGCAAATACACAAGGAAAAAATAATAAATAAATAAATAAACAAACAAACAAATAAATAAATAAGGTATAAATATTGAGAACATGACGTGTAGAGTCCTTGGAAGCGGGTCCATTGGTTGTGGGAACATTACAATGATGGGGCAAGTGAAGTTGAGTGAAATTATCCCCTTTGGTTCAACAGCCTGATGGTTGAGGGGTAGTATCTGTTCCTGAACCTGGTGGTGTGAGTCCTGAGGCTCCTGTACCTTCTTCCTGATGACAGCAGCGAGAAGAGAGCCTGACCTGTGTGGTGGGGGTCCCTGATGATGGATGCTGCTTTCCCGTGTCAGTGTTTCATGTAGATGTGCTCAACGGTGGGGAGGGTTTTACCTGCGATGGACTAGGCATATGCACTACTATCTCTACATTCCAAAGGGCATTTGAAAGTCATATAACATAGAAAAGTATGGTACAAGAAAAGGCCATTCGGTCCACAATGTCTCGACTGAGCATGATGTCAAATGGAGCTAATCCTTTCGCCCGCACATGATCCATATCCCTTCATGGTCATGTGCCCGTCGATCACCACCACCCACTGCTCTCTGGGTAAGAAAACTTCTCAACCTTGCCAAATTCTTGTGGAAAAATTATCCCTCTTAATTTAAACAGAAGAAATAAAGCAGGATTCCATTCAGCCCATCAGACCCAGTTCACCATCTCATAGAACCTAGAATACTACTGCACAGTACAGGGCCTTCAGCCCACCAATATTGTGCTCACCTTTTGACCTACATGGAGATCGATCTAACTATTCCCTCCTACATAGCCCTCAATTTTCCTATCGTTCATGTGCCCGCCTAAGAATATCCCTAATGTAGCTGCCTCTACCACTGACCATGGCTCCCCCCACTCTCTCTGTAAGAAATCACTTTCACCATGCCACATTTTTAATGGAAAAAGTATGACAACAGTCAGATTTGTAAAGTTTATTGAAAGCACGCAGAGGAGTTCCTCATCCCGAAAGCTTCTCAACATGTTGCAACAGTCAAAGGTTCTTGTACGCAATCCTCTTGAGGGCAATGCTCAGGGTTAAACACAAACATGAACAATTTTTTGGGTTTTGGCAGCAGCTGCAAATTACAGTAAAACTGAGCACAGACTCAGCTCTTTCTCTTGTCAGGCCCTCTTCTCGATGCTGCCATTAGGCAGGAGGTACAGGAGCCTGAAGACCCACACCACAAGATCTAACAATAGCTTCTTCCCCACTGCCGCCAGGTTCTTGAACCAACATCAAAAACCCTTACGCTATGTTGGACTATGTTTTTTTCTCTCTCTCAATCCAGTACTAGAGTCATTATGACTCTTATCGAGGCACCACAGAAAGCGCTCTGTCTTTCTGGATACGTAACAGCTTGGTATGGCAACTTCTCTGCACATGAACAAACAAGACTGTAGAGAGTATGAGCACTACTCAACTCATGACAGGAGCTATCCTCCTCTCCGTGAACTTTGTCTACTCTTGTCACAGCCTCAATAAGCAGCCAGCAAAGTTAAAGACCCCACCTACCAGACATTCTCTCTTCTCCTCTCACTCATCGGGCACGAAAACCAATTTCCCCCGGGATCAATAAAGTATGACTATGACTATGACTATGACCTCTAACCATTGAGCACATCCACACGAAATGGTGTCACAGGAAAGCAGCATCCATCATCGCAGACCCCGCCACTCACGCCAAGCAGTGTGCAGTTTTGGTCACCTACCTACAGGAACGATGTAAATAAGATTGAAAGAGTCCAGAGAAAATTTACAAGGATGTTGTCAGGTCTGGAGGACCTGAGTTATAGGGAACGGTTAAATAGGTTAGGACCTTATTCATAGAACATAGAACATAGAATAGTACAGCACAATACAGGCCCTTCAGCCCACAATGTTGTGCTGACCCTCAAACCCTGCCTCCCATATAAGCCCCCACCTTAAATTCTTCCATATACCTGTCTAGTAGTCTCTTAAACTTCATTAGAGTATCTGCCTCCACCACTGACTCAGGCAGTGTATTCCACGCACCAACGGCTCCCTGAGTAAAAAACCTTCCTCTAATATCCCCCTTGAACTTCCCACCCCTTACCTTAAAGCCATGTCCTCTTGTATTGAGCAGTGGTGCCCTGGGGAAGAGGCGCTGGCTATCCACTCTATCTATTCCTCTTATTATCTTGTACACCTCTGTCATGTCTCCTCTCATCCTCCTTCTCTCCAAAGAGTAAAGCCCTAGCTCCCTTAATCTCTGATCATAATGCATACTCTCTAAACCAGGCAGCATCCTGGTAAATCTCCTCTGTACCCTTTCCAATGCTTCCACATCCTTCCTATAGTGAGGCGACCAGAACTGGACACAGTACTCCAAGTGTGGCCTAACCAGAGTTTTATAGAGCTGCATCATTATCTCGCGACTCTTAAATCCTATCCCTCAATTTATGAATGCTAACACCTCATAAGCTTTCTTAACTACCCTATCCACCTGTGAGGCAACTTTCAGGGATCTGTGGACATGTACCCCCAGATCCCTCTGCTTCTCCACACTACCAAGTATCCTGCCATTTACTTTGTACTCTGCCTTGGAGTTTGTCCTTCCAAAGTGTACCACCTCACACTTCTCTGGGTTGAACTCCATCTGCCACTTCTCAGCCCACTTCTGCATCCTATCAATGTCTCTCTGCAATTCCTTGGGATGTAGAAGATTGAGAGGAGATTTGATAGAGGTATACAAAATAATGAGGGCTATAGATAGGGTAAATGCAAGCAGGCTTTTTTCCCACTGAGGTTGGGTGAGACTACAACTAGAGGTCATGGGTTAAGGGTAAAAGGTGAAAGGTTTAAGGGGTCACGAGTAGTTGAAACGGGCTGCCATCGCAAACGGTGCATGCAAGCTCATTTTTAACGTTTAAGAGGAGTTTGGACGGCAGGGGTATGGAGGGCTCTGGTCCCAGTGCAGGTCAATGGGAGCAGGCAGTTTAAATGGTTCGGCATGGACTAGATGGGCTGAAGGGCCTGTTTCTGTGCTGTACTTTTCTATGACTCTATGAATCTACCTTAAATTATACATTACAATAAGAAATATATAAAAAAAACTAAGCACGGCAAAAAGAAAGAGAAAAAGCTGTGGTCCATTCAGAAATCAGATGGTGGAGAGGAAGCTTTTCATTATATCTTGGTACATTTGACAATAATAATTCAAAATCCAAAACCAATGTTTACCTGTTTGTTTTGCATATGTGTAAGTTATGTGTTAAATTTTAAGGTCATGTAAAGTAAAGTAAATTTATCTAAGAATATATATGTCACCATATTCTACCCTGAGATTCATTTTCTTGCAGGCATTCACAATAAATAAAAAGAAACACAATAGAATCAATGAAAGACCATACACATGACAGGAAAACAACCAGTATGCAAGAGGCAACAAACCGTGCAAATACAAAAAGAGAAAAAAAAAACAAAATAATAATAATGATAATAAATTTAAAAAGCAATAATTTATTTATTTATTTATTATTATTTTCCCTCTTCTTCTATATTACATATTACATTGACTTGCTGCCGTTAAGTTAACAAATTTCACGACACATGCCGGTGATAGTAAACCTGATTCTGATTCTGATTCTGAAAGGCTGAGAACTTGAGATGAAGAGTCCTTGAAAGTGAGTCCTTTGGTTGTGGCAATGGGGTGAGCGAAGTTATCCCCTTTGGTTCAAGAGCCTGATGGTTGAGGGTTAATAACTGTTCCTGAACCTGGCGGTGAGGGCCCCAAGGCTCCTGTACCTCCTTCCTGATGATTCAAATGTGAAGAGAGCATGGCCTGGATGATGGGGTTCCTTGATGATAGATGCTGCTTTCCTGTGATAACGCTGCACGTAGATGTGCTCAGTGGTGGGGAGGGCTTTACCTGTAACGGTCTGAGCTGTACCCACTACTTTTTGATCAAGGAGTTAACTCATATTTGTCATAATTTTGTAAAGTATTATGCTATTAAAAACTAAAATTCCTGGCATGTATCATATACCCTGTTTATGTATGCTGATAATAATAATAAACTTGAACTTGGTCACATTGTGCTTTATGGAAGCAAACTGTACACCCATTGGTCATGTTGCTGTTTATGGAAGCAAACTGTACACCCATTGGTCATGTTGCTGTTAATGGAAGCAAACTGTACACCCATTGGTCACATTGTGCTTTATGGAAGCAAACTGTACACCCATTGGTCATGTTGCTGTTTATGGAAGCAAACTGTACACCCATTGGTCATGTTGCTGTTTATGGAAGCAAACTGTACACCCATTGGTCATGTTGCTGTTTATGGAAGCAAACTGTAAAACCATTGGTCAGTTAGCTGTTTATGGAAGCTTGCTGTACACCCATTGGTCACATTGCTCTTGATGGAAGCAAACTGTACACCCATTGACAGTTGCCAATATCACACGGACTTACATATCCAAAGTTTCCATTAGGAATGACACACGCAGAGATGGTCCACGAGAAATATGGGACCTTTTTAAGCTTTAGTCAGAGCAACACTGGCGTGTGGCTCCTTCACTTCAGACCAGCCGTTGTCTGACTGCAGCTGGATCTCCTCCACCAGGCTCCCCACGGCTACAAGTGATGGATAACAATGTGCCAAGGATCAGGGAAACACCTTACTTACGCAAGTCCTTCAAGCCCTGAATTCTACTTATTTTTATTTCAGATCAGTGAGATAATTTGCTGACTTCGGGTGCAATTATCTTCATCCTCATATGCCGGTTTGCACTGTGCTGAAGTCAGGAAAGCCCATGGACAAAAAGTGCTAGGAAAGAAGAAATTATGCTGAAATCAGGAAAGTGCCAGTAAGGTGCACTCTGGCTTTGCTTTGAAAGTTAAGGCTCCTGGGGCTGAAGCCATAAAGAGCAGCAGCACTGGATCATTTATTTTCACAAGAAGAAAAACTGAGTAATAGCTCTTAGGCAGATTCAGGAATCCTGGGTCATAGATACAGAGATTGAACATAAAACAGTGCAGTACAAGGACGGGCCATTCAGCCCACAATTTTGTGCTGAACCAATTAAATTAGTAATCAAATGCCAACTAAATGAATCCCCTTTGCCTAAACAAAGTCCATATCCTGCCATTTCCCTCACATTCATGTGTCTATCTAAATGTTGCTTAAAAGCCTCTAATGCAGTGGTCCTCAACCTCCGGGCCACGAAGCATGCAGTGATACAGCTGTAGCCGAAACGCACCCAGCACGTCTTTAAGAAAAAAGCCGAAATAAACAAGCTAATTAATTAGGTGCCGCCCGGCGGGTAACTGTCAGCCCAGATCAGAGGCGATGCAGTCGGCAATCGCTTCTGATCTGGGCCGATATTTACGCGCCGAGTGGCACCTAATTAATTAGCTCGTTTATTTCGGCTTTTTTCTTAAAGATGTGCTGGGTGCGTTCCGGCTACAGTTGCATCACTGCATTCTTTACGGCCCTGTATCAGTCCAGGGCCTGGAGGTTGGGAACAACTGCTCTAATATATCTGCCTCTATCGACACCCCAGGCAGCGCATTTCAGGCACCTGCCACTCACTGTAAAAAAACTTGCCCCTCACATCTCCTTTGACGACCCCTCTCACCTTAAGTGCATTCCCTTAATGACATTACATCATCATCATTGTCATTATGTGCCATGTTGTATGACATCATCATTATGGGACATGTTGTATGACATCATCATTATGTGTTGCGTCATATGCCATGGGCAATCATGATCTTTCCATGACCATGATTGTTCTTGGCAAATTTTTCCACAGAAGTGGTTTGCCATTGTCTTTTTCTGGGCAGTGTCTTTACAAGATGGGTGACTCCAGCCATTATCAATACTCTTCAGAGATTGTTTGTCTGGTGTCCATGGTAGTATAACCAGGACTGATGATATGCACCAGCTGTTCATATATCCCCCACCTGCTCCCATGGCTTCACATGACCCTGATCGGGGGGCTAAGCAGGTGCTACACCTTGCCCAAGAGTGACCTGCAGGCTAGTGGAGGGAAGGAGTGCCTTACACCTCCTTTGGTAGAGACGTATCTCCACCCCACCACCCTACAGACATTTATACCCTAAGAAGCCCTAGGAAAAAAGATACTGTCTGTCTACTCTATCTATACTTCTCATAAACTTATAAACCTTTATCAAATCTCTTTTCAGCCCCTGATGCTCCAGAGAGAATAACCCGAGTTTGTTCAATGTCTCATTATAGCACACACACCCTTACAGAGATAGCATCCTGGTAAACCTCTTCTGCACCCTCTCCAGGCCTGCAGCTCTAAGCACCTCGAACAGCTACTTAGTGAGGAGACCCCCTCCACCTTTAACTTTGCCCGAGAATGCTGTATAGTCCATCTGAGGAATTGAGAAGCCCTCAGGCCTTCGTGGCACAGTCAAGTGAAGCAGTTGTAAGCCACGTTTTGGTGAAACAGGGCACATAGCAGTACTTGTGACGTGAGGGTTTCCTCTGAGTGCTCCAATTTCCTCCCACATCCTAGACATTCATGTTGGTAGGTCAACTGGACACTGTGCTTTGAATTGCCCCTAGGATGTAGGCAAGTGGTAGAATCTACGGGTAGTTATGAGAATCCGGGGAGAATAAAGTGTAGGATTGATGTAGGATTGGTGGTTGATGGCTAGCCCAGACTCAGTGGGCAGAATGGTCCTTTTCTGGGTTTTGCTTCTTTATTACCCTATGAAAAAGAACCTTGGCAATTCACACTTTGGTAAATCAGAGAAAGTAGTCACAGTTCAATCACGTAAACACGAGGAATTCTGCAGATGCTGGAAATTCAAGCAACACACATCAAAGTTGCTGGTGAATGCAGTAGGCCAGTCCACATCCCATTCCCGTTCTGATATGTCTATCCAGGGCCTCCCCTACTGTAAAGATGAAGCCACACTCAGGTTGGAGGAACAACACTTTATATTCCGTCTGGGTAGCCTCCAACCTGATGGCATGAACATTGACTTCTCTAACTTCTGTTAATGCCCCACCTCCCCCTCGTACCCCATCCGTCATTTATTTATATACACACATTCTTTCTCTCACTCTCCTTTTTCTCCCTCTGTCCCTCTCACCCCTTGCCCATCCTCTGGGTTCCCCCCCCCCACCTTTTCCTTCTCCCTGGGCCTCCTGTCCCATGATCCTCTCATATCCCTTTTGCCAATCACCTGTCCAGCTCTTGGCTCCATCCCTCCCCCTCCTGTCTTCTCCTGTCATTTTGGATCTCCCCCTCCCTCTCCCACTTTCAAATCTCTTACTAGCTCTTCCTTCAGTTAGTCCTGACGAAGGGTCTTGGCCCGAAACGTCGACTGTACCTCTTCCTAGAGATGCTGCCTGGCCTGCTGCGTTCACCAGCAATTTTGATGATAGTTCAATCATGTTACTTTAAGAATCCTGTCCCAATCGTGTCAGTAGTCAACTCCATCATGGGCACTGGCATCCCCACTGTCAAGAACATCTTTAAATGGTGCTGCCCCAGAAAGGTAGCAAGGATCCTCATCATTTGGAACATGCCCTCTTCTCGTTACTACCATCATGGAGGAGGCACAGGGGCCTGAAGGCTCTCACTCACCATTTTAGGAGCAGCAAATTTCTGAACAGTCCGTGAAACCCATAAATATTACCTCAGTAGTTTGCTCTCTTTTTGCACGCTCAATGTTTTAGGGGCAGCTTCCTGCCCTCCACCATCAAATTTCTGAACGGTCCATGAACACAACCTCACAACTTTGCTCTCTGAGTTTGCGAGTTATAGTAAACTTTATGCTTTGCACTGTACTGTTGTTGTAAAATTTCTCGATGGTAGCAGAGCAGTTACAGCTCAGGGTGTTCCAGAGCTTGGAGTTCAATTTTTCAACTAAGGAGTCTCTGTACGTGTTCCCAGTGGAACGTGTGCGTTTCCCCCGGGTTCTCTGGTTTCCTCCCGTAGTCCAAAGGCGTACGAGGTATGTTAATTGGTCATTGTATATTGTCCTGTGATTAGGTTAGGGTCAAATCGGGTCTGCTGGGGCAGCATGGCTCAAAGGGGCAGAATAGCCTATTCTGCACTGTAATGCTAAATAAATAAATCAATCTGATTCTGGGTATACATTCTTATCTCTGTACCTAATTATGTCTCTATGCTTGAGAACTTTTTATGTCTTTATAAACCCTGTGATCAAAAGACCAGCTTGAGTTATCTACAACCATGTCATCTCTTCGAGTGTCAGAACCAAAAAGATGAAAAGGACAGAAATCTGTAAGCTGTTGCTGGAGGGTTTAGCAACTTTAGGATTTGCATAAGAGATAAAAAAAAATAATGGCTTGCAATAGACAGGTGAGATAAACTGCCTTTGATAATTTAATTCTCAAAATATATCCTTGTCATAAGGAACCCTTCCAGTAGATCGTGAGTTTGGTTGTGACAACCAGATAATATTTTTGTGGATGAGAGCCTTTGGATTTGTTACCGTAACCATAGCAATACAAGTTCAAAGAGAATTTAAGGAAAGGAATTTTTGCATCATTTCTTATCATGTAAAGCAAATATTCAAGTGAAATCTCGATCCCACTGCCATGGCAAAGGTTTAGATAGCAGATCATTTAATTTGATTTTCCCACAGGATGCTGCAGTTGTAAAAGACATTGGTGAAGTCAAGCTTGGAATATGGTATTCAATTCTACAGATGTACCGTGGACAGCATTCTAACTGGCTGCATCACCGTCTGGCTTTGGGGGAAGGGTCTACTACGCAGGATCGAAATAAGCTGCAAAGAGTTGTAACTTTAGTCAGCTGCATCATGAGCACGAGCCTCCGTAGTAGCCGGGACATCTTCAAGGAGCGATGCCTCAAAAAGGCTGCGTCCATCATTAAGGACCCCCACCACCTGGGACATGCCCTGTTCTCACTGCTACCATCAGGGAGGAGGTACATAAGCCTGAAGCTACACACTCAACGATTCAGGAACAGCTTCTTCCCATCTGCCATCCGATTCCTAAACAGACATTGAACCCAGGAACACAACCTCACTACTTTTCCATTTCTACTTTTGCACTATTTATTTAATTTAACCATTATGTATATACCTACTATAATTTGTGTTTTTTTTTCTATATTATGTATTGCATGGTACTGTTGCAGCAAAGACAACAAATTTCATTACATTAATAAATGATTCTGATTCTGATTTCTGCTCACCCCCGTTATAGAAAAGACATTATTTAACCACAAAGGGCATAAAAAAAGACTTACAATGTTGGTACCTGGAGTCGAGGGACTGAATTCATCATTTCACTCAGCACAACTCTGAACTGACTCCACAACCTACAGACTCACTTTCAAGGACTCTACAACTCATGTTCTCAGTACTATTTACTTATTTTACTTATAGACCTTCTGTCTTCTTTTGCACATTGCTTGTTCATCAGTTCTATACTTTGTCATAGATTCAATCGTATTTCTTTATTTTCCCTGCAATTGCCTGCAAGACAAAGGAATCCCAGGGCAGTATTTGGCAGCAGATACTGTACAGCATTTACTTTCACTGAGTTATAGCGAGAAGTTAGACATGCTGGGACCCTTTTCGTTGGAGTTTAGGCAAATCTTATCAAGATGTATAAATTCATGAGGGGCATTATATAGAAATATAGAAAACTACAGCACATTACAGGCCCTTTGGCCCACAACACTGTGCCGACTATGTAACCTACTGTATAACCTTTTCCCCAGGATTGTGGAGTCAAGAACTAGAGGGCATGGGTTTTAGGGTGAGAGGGGAGAGACTTCTGAGGGACAAATTATTTAACCAGAGAGAGGTCAGTAGAATCAAAATCAGATTTAATATCATCAGCATATATCATGACAACCTCCAGATAGATCAGGATATGACTAATGGAGTTCCCCAGGATTGGTTCTTAGTCCTTAGTCATCACTATTTACATTAATGACCTGAAGGAGGAATAAAATTTCAGATTCCCAAGTTTACCGATGATACAAAAGTATGAAGACAGGCAGGTTCTGATGAGGACATGGTGATTCTGCAAAGGGAAATGGACAAATCAAGTGATTGGGTGAAAACCTGGGAAAGGGAGTTGAATGTGGGGACGTTCAAGGTCTTGCATTTCAGTAAGAAGAATGAAATTGTGGAGTTTTATCCAAATGAGAGGTTGAATTTGAATGAATCTTAAGGGGTATCTAACCGTTCAATCAAAAAGAGATATACGAGATCCAACTTGCTAAGAAGCATGTTAGCCTTTATTATAGAGGGCCTGGAGTTTAAAAATAGGGAGGTTTTGTTTCAGTTGTATGCTTAACCCTCAATCATTAACTCCTGCATTCCTGGGATCGTTCTCGTGAACCTTCTCTGGACCCTCTCCAATGCCAGTACATCTTTTCTTAGATAAGGGGTCTAAAACTGCTCACAATACTCCAAGTGACAAGTGCCTTATAAAGCCTCTGCATCACATCCTTGCTTTTACATCCTAGCCCTCTCAAAATAAATGATGACATCGTGTTTGCTTTCCTTACCACCAACTCAAACTACACAAGTAATCCCAAGTCCCTGGGCTCCTCTTATTTTTGAATTTTCTGCCCATTTAGAAAATAGTCTACTCCTTTATTCCTTCTACCAAGGTTCATGACCAGACATTTCCCTACTCTTTATTCCATCTATCACTTCTTTGCCCACTCTCCTTCTGCAGACTCCCTGCTTCCTCAACGCGACCTGCCGCTCCCCCTAATTTTGTATCATCTGAAAACTTGGCCACAATGCCATTAATTGCGCCATCCACAGTGCTGACATATCATGTGAAAAGTAGTGGTCCCAAGACCACACCCTGCGGAACACCACAGGTTACCAGCAGCCAACCAGAATATGTCCCATTGTTCCCTCTCTTTGCCATTCAGTCATGGACCCTTATCTTATTACGTAGCCTCATGTGTGGCACTTTGTCAAAGGTCTTCTGAAAATCTAAGTACAAGACATCCACTGACTCTCCTTTGTCTATCCTGCCCATTATTTCCTCAAAGAATTCTAACAGAAAAAGGATCTAGTGCTTTCCCGGCATATATGACTAATAAACTTCTCAGGCTTCCAGCCGGGTATAGATATTAATTTTAAAAAACGTTTCAATGTCAAACTCTGCCATCTTCATCAGGGATGACGCCTGGGCATGCCCAGTTCCCCAGGACTAGACATACCTAGCCATTGTCCCTGATGAAGATATCAGTGTTTGTCATCAAAATGTCGGTTAAAATTGATACCTGTACAATTCTAACAGATTTTTCATGCAAGGTTTCCACTAAGGAAAGCATGTTGACTATGGCCTACTTTATCATCTGTCTCCAAGTACCCCGAACCTTGTTCTTAATAATAGACTCCAAAACTGAGGTATGAAGATATTTCTTTTAGAGTCATAGAAAACTACAACACTGAAACAGGCGCATTCAGTCTCTGCCGACCCAGTTAAATTGCCTTCTCCCATTGACCTGTCTCATAACCCTCCATACCTCTCCCATCCACGTACCTGCCCAATCTTCTCTTGAATGTTGAAAGTAAGATTGCATCCACTACTTGTGCTGGCAGCTCGTTCCATCCCTTCATTACTCTCGGAGTGAAGAAGTTCCCCTTCACGTTCCCCTGAATCCTTTCAACCTTTTCTCAAGACTGTAGTAAACCCGTGGAAATCTCTGTCCCCAAGGATGGTGGTGTGCAGACCATCAGATTCTTTGAGCTGAGGATAGAGACATATTTGAAAGAGTGTGGGTTATGGGAGTTGTGGGCATACTATACTGGTGCCTAACATAATCCTCACTGATTATGATTTCAGAATCAGAATCAAGTTTAATATCACTGGCATATGTCGTGAAATTTGTTAACTTTACAGCAGCTGTACAATGCAATACATGATAATGTAGAAAAAAAACTGTGAATTACAGTAAATATATATATAATAGTTAAATTAAATAAGTAGTGCAAAGATATAGAAATAAAAAGTAGTGAGGTAGTGTTCATGGGTTCAATGTCCATTCAGAAATCAGATGGCAGAGGGGAAGAAGCTGTTCCTGAATCGTTGAGTGTGTGCCTTCAGGCTCCTGTACCTCCTTCCTGATGGTAGCAATGAGAAGAGGGCATGTTCTGGGTGATGGGGGTCCTTAATGATGGACGCCGCCTTTCTGAGGCATCGCTCCTTGAAGGTGTCCTGGATACTATGGAGGCTGGACCCTATGATGGAGCTGAATAAGTTTACAACCCTCTGCAGCTTACTTCCACCCTGTGCAGTAGCCAAACCACCCCCCCCCATACAAATGATGCAAATGATGCATTTTGCTGTATGTTTTGTTATATATGTGACAAATGAAGTTAAACTATATTTAAAAAGTACCTGGCGCAGAAGAGGAGTTGTGGCCAGTTTAGATCAGCCATGATTATACAGAAAGGTGGGGCAGCTTGAGTGGCCCTATTCCTGCTCCTGTTTTCTTGTGTTTTTGTGTACGTCTGTGGAGTGAGGAACAGAGTTAACAGATCAGTGTCTTTATTGGAATTATTTCATCTGCTTGTGGAAGATCCAACTCAGAATATTACAGGGCTATCTCGATGAAGGGACTCGGACCAAAATGTTGGCTCTTTATTTCTCTCTGAAGATGCTGCCTGACCCGCTGAATTCCTCCAACATTTTGTGTGCGCTGTTCAGCATATTTGGGTGGCAGGGTGAAGATATGTCTCTATCAAAGGAGGTGTGAGGTGCTCCTTCCCTCCGCCAGCTTGCAGGTCACCCTAGGTCAAGGTGTAGCACCTGCTTAGCCCCTCGATCAGGGTCATGTGAAACCATATGAGCAGCCGGTTCACATCACAAGTCCTGATTATGTGACCACTGACATCAGGCAGACAATCTCTGAAGAGTATTGATAATGGCTGGGGTCACCTGTCTTGTAAAGACACTGCCCAGAAGAAGGCAATGGCAAACCACGTCTGGAGAAAGATTTGCGAAGAACAATCATGGTCAAAGACTGTGATTGCCCTTTTCATACGACATGGCACAGAAGGAGTGAAGAACAAACTCAGCACATAATGATTATCAGCACCCAATTGCCCATCATTGAGAACATCTACTATAAACGCTGCCTGGGCAGGGCGAAAAGCATTATCAAGGATGCATCTCCCACTAACCATGGACTTTTTACTCTCCTCCCATCCAGTAGGCACTACAGGAGCCTCCGCTCCCACACCAGCAGGCACAGGAAGAGCTTCTTCCCTGAGGTTGTGACCCTGCTGAACCTCACATCACAGCGCTAAGTAGTATTACACCCATATTGTACTGTCTCAGTACTTTTATATTTGTGTGCTGTAGCACTTACTTTTTATTCACAGTTATTTTGTAAATAACACTATTCTTTGCATTTCTGGTTAGATACTAACTGCATTTCATTGGCTTTGTGTCTGTATTCGACACAATGACAATAAAGTTGAAGCTAATCTAATCTAACATAACAGGCTGCCTTGAGCTTGCATGAGAACCATACTGGAAAGCTTTTGGAGTTGAAGATTTCATCAGATTTTTGAATGGCCCATGAACCTATGAACTCAACCTTAGTATTTTGCTCTCTTTTCATGCTACTTATTTATTTTCTTATTGTAAGTCAGAGATTTTTTTTATGTATTGCAGTGTACTGCTGTTGCCAAACAACAAATTAATGCTGGTGGGACTCAACATCTCAGGAAAGGAATAAAGAGTCGATGTTTTGGGCCAAGACCCATCTGTCAGTGATTCTGATTTTGAAGATTCAGACCCCTGGAGCTTCAGAGTTTTGGATGGGGTGCGTGTGTATGGGTGGGGGGTGGTGGTGGTAGAGCCATTAAGCTGAAACTTTTTAAATCAGTTTTTATAACGCTGTTTACGTTGAAAGTACAAGCTGGTGTTTATGTAGTTATGCACGATTTATTCTATGTAATTGGAATATATTGGGTGTATAGGGTGCCCAGGGAGGGGTAGCACCTCTGGTGAAAGGACTTGCCATGTCCATTCTGGGGAAGGCACTCAGCTCTCACCTGTGGCTCCAAGTGGCTGTTTGCATGTGACAACACCCATACCCCTGTACACCACTTCGACAGGGGGGCTAAACCAGGTGAGGGCAGCCGGTGGCCTCGTACCCCGATGAGATATTGACCAGCCTGTCCCAGCTTGTGACGTCAGATATGGTGGACTGTGCGGATGCGATCTACAGTGAGATCCAACGGCCAGGAAGGTAGTTCTGCAACGCTCTGTGGAGAGTGAAGGGCATGACAAGGCACAGAAGATGTCATGGTCTTCCAGTGCAACCAAGGAAGCTCCCAGATTGTGAAGCTTGCCCATATCACTGGACCCGGACTTCAAAGGTTGAGAGAGTGGAATTGCCCCAGTGCAGTGGCTTTTCCACTTAAACAATTCTTGCTCACAGGTCTCCTGTCATTGTCCGACACGATAGACAATCACCAGTCCATATTTATTGCTGGATATTGTTGTTCTTTGTTGCATGTTGTGTCAACACGCCATAGCAAATTTCTAATAAAATGTAAATGTATATGGCAAATAAAGTTGATCTTTGATCCTTAATCTTGAAGGAGGGATTGATGGGTCATTTGTTATTGCTTAAGGTATGCAGACTTCGGAGCAAGTGAAAGAGCAGAGTAGGAAGGTATTTTAGTTAATAGAGCCTTTACTGAAGTTGCTGAGTGGGAGAGTTAGAAACATCTTTACACAGACTGCAGCAGTTCAAGGAAGCCATTCACCTCCACCTTCTCCACAGCAATTAAGGGTGGCGAATAGATGCTGGTCTTGTCTCTTGTTCTTGCCTCTTCCTCCCACGCCTCCTGAATGAATAATCAAAAATAAAAGTTCGGATCTGCATTTGGTGGGAGTGGGAGCTATGTCCTGCAGAGCTGATGACAGCCTCACGCATTAAGCTGAGAAAAGCTGGGAGAGTTCAGGGATCACCTCAGCGTCATTGCTCGGTGGGAGGCCCTCTCACCTCTGACTCATTAGGTGGTGGGTTTAAGTCCCACACTGGAGAATTGAGCACAGAACTCTCGGCTATGCAGAATTGCTTTGATAGCGTAATACTGGTAAGAAGTCTAACCGAGGGATGTTAGGGTACATGGTCAGAAAGTGCACTTTAGGCGAAGAATTCTCCGAATCAAGTTTATCATCATTAACATAGTCATGAAATTTGTTGTTCTGCAGCAGCGGTGCAGTGTAAAAACATTACAAATTACTATAAATTACAAGATAAATAAGTAGTGGGGAGAAAAGGAAAAATAAGGCAGTTTTCATGAATTCATGGACCATTGGGAAATCTGCTGGCAGAGGGGAAGAAACTGTTCCTGAATCATTGTGTGTGTGTCTTCAAGGTCCTGTACCTCCTCCCTGACGGTAGTAATGACAAGAGGGCTTGACCTGAATGGTGAAGGTCCTCTTGAAGATGTCCTGGAGGCTGGGAGGATTGTGTCTGTGATTGAGATGACTGAGTCCTCAGCTGTCTCTGGTGTCTTGATGAGTATTTTTCCCTCATTCAATTATATTAACACTAATTTTCTGGCCATTTTTCTATTTCTGTTGATAGGAGCTTGCTGCCACGTTTCCTACAGTGACCAGGCTTGTAAAACTACTCTACGGAGCTTGAACACTTTGAGATGACGTGAAATGTCCTGTATACGCCAAAAAGTTTTCCCCTCTTACTTTTCTTCCAACCTCATCTTAGAATCAAAATCTGGTGGTTGGGAATGATAATGCTGGCCACGTTGAGACACAAGGTGGGGTATTTGGCATCAGTAGTTACAATAAGAATGAATCTTGCCGAGGCACATAATTGGGTGGGGGGAATGGTTTGGGATGATAGCATAATTCTATTACAGCGCCAGTGCCCTGGTCTCAGTTTCCATCGCTGTCTGCAAGGAGTTTGCGTGTTCTCCCCATAGGAATGTCCATGATATATGGGACAGAAGGTTAATTGGTCACATGGGTGCAATTGGTGGTGTGGTCTCCTTGGGCCGGAAGGGCCTGCTACAACTAGGGTTGCTAACTGTCCCGTACTAGCCGGGACGTCCTGTATACTGGGCTAAATTAGTTTGTCCCATACGGGACTGCCCTTGTCCCGTATTTCCCCCACTAAGGAAGAGCATTCCTATGAAACCATTCGTAAGCCGAAATGGCGTAAAGCGCAGAAGCAATTACCATTAATTTATGTGGGAAAAATTTTTGAGCGTTCCCAGACCCAAAAGTAACCTGCCAAATCATGCCAAATAACACATAAAACCTAAAATAACACTAAGATATAGTGAAAGCAGAATGGGGAAGATTAAGCCAAAACCCATTTGTAGAAAAAAATCGGCACGTACACGCATGCGCACGTCACGCATACGCACACAGGTTCCCACGCAAGGCTTCATGGTCATGGTAGTCTTTCTCGGGATAAACACGTGTCCCGTATTTGACTGCTACTTTTGTCCCTTATTTGGGAGTGAGAAAGTTGGCAACCCCAACTACAACACTGTATCTCTAAATGCAAATAAAATAAAAGTTGTTTCCACTTATGCATCCTCACACAACAACCTCCAGTTATTCATCACCGTGAAGAGCAAAAGGAAGCATTGATTTTAATTTTTCTTCTCAGAAGTTTCTTATAACAAAACACTGAGATCCCACACCACCAGGTTCAAGAGCAGTTCAAAGGTCAAAGTTCAAAGTAAATTTATTATCAAAGTATATTTATTTCTTTATCTAGAGGTATATATAGGCATCTGTTAGTCTCATGAGACCATGGATTTGCGCCTTGGAAGGTTTCCAGGGCACAGGCCTGGGCAAGGTTGTATGGAAGACCGGCAGTTGCCCATGCTGCAAGTCTCCCCTCTCCATGCCACTTATGTCGTCCAAGGGAAGGGCACTCCGGCTGATACAGCTTGGCACTGGTGTCGTCGCAGAGCAATGTGTGGTTAAGTGCCTTGCTCAAGGACACAACACGCTGCCTCAGCTGAGGCTCGAACTCAGGACCTTCAGATCGCTAGACCGACGCCTTAACCACTTGGCCATGCGCCAACACCTATCTAAAGGTACAGCTTGGAAAAGGCCCTTCCAGCCCACTGACCTGCACTACCCAACAACCCACCGATTTATCTCCTGCTTAATCACAGGATATTTTACAATGACCAATTCACCTACTACCCTGTACGTCTTTGGAATATGGGAGGAAACCAGAGCATCTGGGAGGAAAGCCATGAGCTTACGACAAGGATGTACACACTTCTTACAGTCAACACTGGAACTGAACTCTGAACTGCAATGCCCAAACGGTACGTGTGTCACACCAACTGCCATGCTACCATGGCACCCCCTGGGTAGTGTATGTCACCAAATACTACCCTGAGGTTCAACTTTTGTCGGCATTCACAGTAAATACAAAGAAATACAACGGAGTCAATGAAAACCTGCGGACAACGAGGACAGACAAGCGACCAGTGTGCAGTAGACAACAAGCTGTGTGAATACAAAATGAGAACAACACAATAAATAAGCAATAAATATTGAGAACAGCAGTTGTAGTGTCCTTGAAAGTACGTTCACTTGTGGAATCAACTTCAGTGACAGAGTAAATGAAGTTACCCCCCCCAGTTCAGGAGCCTGATGGTTGAGGGGCAATAACTGCTCCTGAACCTGGTGGTGGGTGTCCTGATGCTTCTGTATCTCCTTCCTGATGGCAGTAGGGAGAAGAGAGCACGTCCTGGGTGGTGGGAGTCCCTGATGTTGGATGCTGCTTTCCTGCGACTGCATTCCTTGTAGGTGTGCTCAGTTGAGGGAGGGTTTCTCCTGTGATGGACTGGGCTGTATCCACTACTTTTTGCAGGCTCTTCTGTTCTTGGGCATTGGTGTTTCTATACTGGGCCATGATACAGCCAGTCAGGATACTCTCCACTGTGCGTCTATAGAAGTTTCTTAAGGTTTTAAATGACATTCCAAATCTACTCAAACTTCTAAGAAAGTAGAGGTGCTGCCATGTCTCCCTTGGTAATGGCACCTCCCTTCAATCATTTGATTCCAGAAGCAAGCCACACAACCCTATTCACTGCCTCCGTAACTTTGCATTAAAACGGATTCTGTTCTTTCTTGTACAAGTTGCGTATAATTTATGTTTTTCTTCTCAATGCTGCTTGTATGATGAGAGTAATGTTTCCATTACACCTCAGAAGGAGATGAGTTATTAAATTCAAACTTCCTGCATAATCACTCAAAGAGCTGAACTGCATGTGTATGTAATGAGACCTGTATACGTCATCTCCTTCTACCTCAGGCCACAAACTTATCAATCACCCCTGCGGTGGACCACTTTCTGGAGATCCAAGACGCCGACTTCTACAAAGAAGGGATCCATATGCTCCATGACTGCTGGACTAAATGTGTAAATGTAGGAGGGGACTATGCTGAAAAATAAATGTGCTAGGTTTTCTAAAATTGGCTCCTTCTACCTTAGACCACAAACTTATCAATCACCCCAGTATATAGATGGGTTTGAGCAGTGCCTAGCCACATGGTCGTGGGGTAGAGAGAGCAGAGCACTGGGCTACGCACACATCCCTGGGGTGCGCCAATGTTGATTATCAGCAAGGAGGAGATGTCATTTACAATTCACACAGACTGTGGTCTCCCAGAGAGGAGATCAAGGGTCTAGTTGCAGAGGAATGTACGTTGGCCCAGGTTTTGGAGCATTTTGATTCGACCTGAGGGCATTATTATGTTGAAAGCTGAGCTGTAGGCAGTAAACAGAAGCCTGACATAAGTACCTCTGCTGTCCAGGTGATCCAAAACCAAGTAGAAAGCCCATGAAATTGCATCGGCTGTAGACCCACTGAGTTGACAGGCAAGTTGCAATTTGTCCAGGTCCTTGCTTAGGCAGGAGTTGATCGTAGCCATGACCAACCCCTCAAAGCACTTCATCACAGTAGATGAGAGTGCACCTGGGCAATAATCATTGAGACAGCTCACCCTGCTCTTCTTTGGCACTGGTATGATTGTCACCCCTTTGAAGCAGGTGGAAAACTTAGAATGCAGCAGTGAGAGATTGAAGACTTCCTTTTTATACGTTCTCCCTGTATGCTCCAGTTTCCTCCCACAGTCTAATGACATACCAGTTGGTAGGTTAATTAGTCATTGTAAATTGACCTGTAATTAGGCTGGGAGGTGGGTATTTCTGTGCAGTGTCGCTCGAAGGACTGGAAGCTTCTATATCTCAATCAATCAATCAATAAATAACACTCTCGCCAGTTGGTTGGCACAGGTTTTCAGAGCCCTATTAGGTACACTAACAGGGCATGATGCCTTGTGAGAGTTCACCCTCTTGAAAGGTGTTCTGACATTGGCCTCTGAGACGGATATCACACGATCACTGAATGCTGCAGGGATTCACATAGACGTAGTTTTATTTTCCCTTTCAAAGCACGCGTTAAAGTCATTGACTGCATCTGGGAGTGAGGCATCACTGCTGATCATGATGTTAAGTTTTGCTTTGTAGGAAGTAATGGCCTGTAAACCCTGCCAGAGCTGACGTGCATCTGATTCTGACTCTAATCTCAATCGGAATCATCAAGGGAATAAACTCTTGGGAAAACGTATACCTGAGTGATGACTACTACTGTATCTTCTCCCAGAGGGTAGAAGAGAGAAAATAGAATGACCAGGGTGGGTGGGCGTCCTTGAATGAAGAGCTATCAATGAAAGTGAGGGCATCAGTGAATGGAGACTAAATATGAGCTTGGCTTGTGGGGTCCTTATCCCGTCAATCATTATCACCATTATGTGACGTAGGTGATCATGGCCTCATGACCTTGATTGTTCTTTGCAAACATTTCTACAGAAGTGGTTTGCCATTGCCTTCTTCTATCCTGTCAATACATAAATAAAAAAGACAGGATGGTAGAAAAGTTTCAAGAGGCCTTCCTGAAACTCTGTTGTTCCCTTATTCAAGAAAGGGAATAGAGTTAGCCCAGGAAATTATAGACTGGTGAGTCTTACTTCAGTGGTTGGTAAGTTGATGGAAAAGATCCTGAGAGGCAGGATTTATGAACACTGGGAGAGGCATAACATGATTAGGAATAGTCAGCATGGCTTTTTCAAAGGCAGGTCGTGCCTTACGAGCCTGACTGAATTTTTTGAGGATGTGACTAAACACGTTGATGGAGGTAGAGTAGTTGATGTAGTGTATATGGATTTCAGCAAGACATTTGATAAGTTATCCCATGCAAGGCTTATTGAGAAAGTAAGGAGGCATGGGATCCATGGGGACTATGCTTTGTGGATCCAGAACTAGCCTGCCCACAGAAGGCAAAGAATGGTTGTAGACGGGTCATATTCTGCATGGAGGTCGATGACTAATGGTATACCTCAGGGATCTGTTCTGGGACCCCTTCCCTTTGTGATTTTTATAAATGATCTGGATAAGGAAGTGGAGGGATGAGTTAGTAAACAAAGGTTGGGGGTGTTGTGGATAGTGTGGAGGGCTGTCAGAGGTTACAATGGGACATTGATAGGATGCAAAACTGGGCTGAGAAGTGGCAGATGGAGTTCAACCCAGATAAGTGTGAGGTGGTTCATTTTGGTAGGTCAAATATGATGGCAGAATGTAGTATTAATGGTAAGACTCTTGGCAGTGTGGAGGATCAGAGGGATCTTGGGGTCTGAGTCCCTAGGACACTCAAAGCTGCTACGCAGGTTGACTGCGTGGTTAAGAAGTCATACGGTACATCGGCCTTCATCAACCATGGGATTGAGTTTAAGAGCCGAGAGGTAATGTACAGCTATATAGGACCCTGGTCAGACCCCACTTAGAGTACTGTGCTCAGTTCTGGTTGCCTCACTACAGGAAAGATGTGGAAGCCATAGAAAGGGTGCAGAGGAGATTTACAAGGATGTTGCCTGGATTGGGGAGCATGCCTTATGAGAATAGGTTGAGTGAACTCGGACTTTTCTCCTTGGAGCGACGGAGGATGAGAGGTGACGTGATAGAGGTGTATAAGATGATGAGAGGCATTGATCCTGTGGATAGTCAGAGGCTTTTTCCAAAGGATTAAATGGCTAACAGGAGAGAGCACAGTTTTAAGTTGCTTGGAAGTAGGTACAGAGGAGATGTCAGGGGTAAGTTTTTTACGCAGAGAGTGGTGAGTGCGTGGAATGGGCTGCCGGTGATGGTGGTGGAGGCGGATACAATAGGGTATTTTAAGTGACTCCTGGATAGGTACATGGAGCTTAGAAAAATAGAGGGCTATGAGTAATCCCAGGTAATTTCTAAAGTAAGTACATGTTCAGCACAGCATCATGGGCCGAAGGGCCTGTATTGCACTGTACCCGTCTACAAAGTCCTATACTCAAAAGGAGATTATTGTGGATATCTATGTGTCCCATCACTCCGGGGTGGGTTATACTGTGGCAATCTACTCTTTTGGGACTGACCTACTTCCTTGTCTAGTCTCTGCACTGAGGTTTCAGCTGCCAACACCATTGCTTGAGTAGTGGGTCACCCTCCTTACAAAGCAGGGGGCTACTTCAAGCCAAAAAAAAGCAGTTTAAACACAGCTTATCTTTTTTAATGACACACATTTAAGTGTAGACAAATAGTTCTTAACACACATTTAACATACACAGGGGATTTCCGATTTATAAAAGATTTCTGAATTACAAAGCAATTTACAAACTACAAAGGATTTCCGAACATGGTACAAATCTTATGAACTAGACGAACATACCAACAAGTTGCAGATGAACGAGTCACCTGTCACAGAAACTGAAGGTTGAGGAATGAATTCTTATTCTTCTTTCTGTCACCACATCTTTCTGCATTTCTCCTTGTCATTCCTAACAATCCCCGATGCTTTTGATAAGTATATCATTTTCTACTAAGTGACGTCATCTGCATATGAAGTTTTCCAGATTTCTCTGCTGGATCAAAGGGGGCTCACACATGTGGACTTAAAAACACCAGGGAACTTTAGTCCCAGGCATCCACGGTTACTGCTGTGAGGGCTGACCCTCTGAGTACACGAGCATCCCAACTTGTAACTATGTCTGATGAGTTATCTGACATAACCCGTTGTGTTGCATTTGGCTAGTGCAGACAAGAGCTGTCCTGGTCTTCACAAAGTTGTGCCACCAGCTTCAAACTTATTGCTGTTTGCAATTTACATTAAGAAATGGAGACTGGTTCTTGTTTGCAACAGAAAGCCGAGAGAATACTTATTAAAAGTTTAACTTTATCACTAACAGCTATGACCCTTCAGAAATGTCAAAATCCAAAGTTCAAAGTAAATTTATTATCTAAGTACATACAGTATATGTCACTGTTGTAGTATGAACAAACTCACTGGAGAGGTGTGCTGGTAGATATGAAGTAGTCTTTTATTCGACAAAATGAGACACCGCGGGCATCATATTGAGACCCTTTGGGAGGAAGAAGCTTGCTTGACCCAACATTATGTAACATTTTATATGCTAAAGATTAAAGATTAAAGGATTAAAGTTACACTGTATCTACAATGCTTCCTTTCAATTACATGTAACTTTCACAGCTCCTTCTATGCATCCACACATAACATCCAAAATGAATGTTAACCCTCATTGTCTGTTTTTTCAATTAACAGCTCTAGGAACCCATTGTCCAGAGCTGCATTTAAAATTTAATCTACAGTCCATATTCAGATCTAAAGCGAGTTTGCTGAGGCTAGTCGCTGAAATTAATATTTTGCTGTACATCCTGAATATGTTCTAACAGTCATGGAGGGCGGAGCTTAGGATGAGGGCACCTAATGGTGATTCCTTTGCTTGCATCTTCGGAAACAGCTCTATTTCTATCTTTAATACCTCATTTTTCCCTTTTCAGGGTTCTTCTGAAGATCCTGACCTGGAGTTCTTTGCGGAAATGGGACTGACTTTTAGGGCCTCATGACCGGCCGCTTTTCGATATGCCAGAGACGCGGCCTGGAAGACTAGCATGCCGGCTTTTCGTGGCCCTGCAGGTGGGCGGATTTGAGGTCAACGCCGCTGCCTGATGTGTCATGGGGGTACACGGAAAGACTGAAAGCAGCGAGCTGGCTGCTGGCTGTGTGCTTTGGGCACAGAACTTGGAAAAAGCGACGCAACAGTCTTTTAACATAAATCATAAATCAGTGAGTTGTTTTTGTTATGTCTCCCCTCTCCCTGTAAAAAAGGGACACCTCTTTTTCCCTTATTAGGGAGAGAGAGCCTGTGGTATGTCGAATTCCGGGTGAACGAGTAGTCTTTGTCTTTATTGATGCTTTGCTGCACGCTTGAGTGCTCCGAGGAGGGTGCAGATGCTTTTCTGCTGGTGGGGGAGGGAGGGGGCTGTCGCTTTGGTGCTGGTTATGCATGGGGAGCTGGGGGGGGCTTTGGGGTTCTAATATTTAACTGTCATTCAGTCTTCAGGGCACTCTGTTTTCATGGATGTCTGCGAAGAAACAGGATGTCAGTACGTATATTGTATACATTTCTCTGACATTAAATGTACCCATTGATATATAACACAGAGTTCATTTTCTTGTGGGCATACTCAGTAAATCCATGAGGCATAATAGAATCAATGAAAGGATGGACCAAGGTGCAAAAGATGACAAACTGTGAAAACACAAAAGAAACAAAGAAGTAATAATAATAGTAAATAAATAAGCAATAAATATTGAGAACATAAGATGAAGAGTCTTTGAAAGCGAGTCTATAGATTGTGGGAACAGTTCAGTGATGGAGCAAGTGAAGTTATCTGCCCTGGTTCCTGATGGTTGAGGGTTCAGTAACTGTTTCCGAACCTGCTGCAGGTCCTGAGGATCCTGCACCCTCTTCCTGACGACGGCAGTGAGAGGAGAGCATGTCCTGGGTGGTGGGGGTCCCTGATGATGGATGCTGCTTTCCTGTTACAATGCTCAGTGGTGGAAAGGGCTTTACCCATGATGGACTGGGACATTTAGATTACTTAGATTATGAGAACACTCAGTCCTCTTTTATTGTCATTTAGAAATGCATACATGCATTAAGAAATGATACAATGTTTCTCCGGAGTGATATCACAGAAAACAGGACAAACCAAAGACTAACACTGAGAGAACCACATAATTATAACATATAGTTACAGCAGTGCAAAGCAATACCATAATTTGATGAAGAACAAACCATGGGCACGGTAAAAAAAGTCTCAAAGTTCCCGAGTCGATCGACTCCCAAGTCCCCGATAGCAGGTGGCAAAAGGGAGAATCTCCCTGCCATAAACCTCCAGGCACTGTCAACTTGCCAATGCCTTGGAAGCAGCCGACCACAGCCGACACTTAGTCCGTCTGTCCGAAAACTTTGAGCTTCTGACCAGCCCCTCCGATACCGCCTCCCGAGCGCCATCCTCTGCCGAGCGCCTTCGACCTCGCCCCGGCCGCTGAAACACGAAAGCTGAGGATTTCGGGGCCTTCTGCTCCGGAGATTCCGGTTACCACACGGTAGCAGCGGCAGCGAAGCGGGCATTTCAGAAGTTTTCCAGATGTTCCTCTGTACTCTCACGTCCGTCTCCATCAAATCAGGATTGTGCACGGTCCCCTACTTGACAGATAACAGACATCACCATCGAGTGGCCGCGCGCGCTGCCATCACACCGCCATCTTCTCCTCTTCTTCATTACTTTTTGTAGGACTTTCCATTCAAGGGCATTGGTATTTCCTTGCCACTGTGCTAGAAAGCTGGTGTTAACAATAAGCCTCTCAAGCCCTGGAAAGTGAATATCCATCACACTTGCTATAGAGCCTCTTGAACAGGGTAATTAATTAAAAAGGGAACAATCTCATGACAAGTTGCCGATTGAAAGTCAATGCATGAACTGAAAGGTCTTTTATCTTCTTGGCTTCAAGAGAGCTGGCGTTAACCAAAGTCACGGGAGAAAGGTCTGCTGTCCTCAAAGGAATGAACCTTGTCTTGAACGTAGTATAGATCATTGTAAGATATCAATGAGAGGCAGCTCAATACAAAGACAAGCTGTAGTTAGATTTTACAACCTTGAAATTCAGCTCGATGCTCTCAGCCTAAGAGGTGACATTAAAATCTGACTTAAAAATGTGGTCAGCATTGTAATGTAGGGAAAACTAGAGGCCAATTTGTGCACAAAAACTGTTGCGTTTCATAACTCCAGAAACTAATCAAAAGCAAAATACAGGAGCCAGAATGCATGTGCTTAGTTTCTTTTTCTGCAGCGAAGCGCTCACATATGATGAGATGGCATAATGACATATCTCTTGTATATAAACCGTAATGAATTATGTAAACAGGAATGCTTAATGAAACTATGTATTTACAAACATGAGGAAATCTGCAGATGCCGGAAATGCAAAGCACCACACACTAAATGCAGGAAGAACTCAGCAGGTCAGGCCGTGCCCGTGCCTCAGCTAGGTCCACTTCACTCGAGTGTTCTCCTCCAGAAAGGTTTGCGATGATATCCTCCATCCTGGGCAGAGGGTATTGATCTACTCTCAATACTGGGTTGATGTTTGCCTTAAAATCCCCACAGATCCTGACAGACCCATTTTTCTTGGCTACTGGGACCACTGTCACTGCCCACGGGCTCCACTCAACCTCGGAAAGAACTCTTTCAGCTTTAATGTCATCTAACTCACTCAGTTACCCATTCCCTTTGCTTCTACCATGCTGCCACTAAGGTGACTAATTTCCATAATACACATGCAACACAGAGTGCAATGCAGACGGAGAACAGACGCACTTAAATTGAGAGGGAAAACATTTAAAAGGGACCTGAGGGGCAAATTCTTCATTCAGAGAGCAGTGAGTTTATGGAATTAGCAAATGGTTGACGTAGGTATAATAAAAACACTTAGAAGACATTTGGACAACTACGTACATTGGAAAAATCAAAGTCAAAAATCATGCTTATTGCGTGCATGGTTTTCTCCCAGATTCCAAAGGTTTGTAAGTTGTGGGCATACTCTGTTGGTGCTGGAAGCATGGCGACTCTGTGGACTGTGCTGGTCATTGACACAAAACAACTCATTTCATTGTATGTTTTGATGCTTCGATGGAGATGTGACAAAATAAAGCTGAGGCCCTCTGTTGGCCGTGGTCGAGGATGGATAATGCGTCCCAGCTGTCTACGTGATACGCAGCCAGGGCAGTAAGATATGGAGAACAAGCTGGTGCCCATTGTGGCAGGCTACCCCACTCTATGTGACCGATGAATCCAAAGGAACGGCAGAGACCGATACAGTTTGGCACCAGCAGTATTGCAGGAGTTGCCAGTCTGCGTTGAACTCAAAGTTGAACTGCCTTAGGGACTCCAGCTCCAGAATTTTCCTCAGGGTTTACTCCTGAAACCTTGCCAATGAGTGGGAACAACCGCAATGAGCTTCATCTACCCAAAGCAACTGGATTTAAGGCACCAGTAATCACCTCTGTCCCTTCTCCTGTCAGTAGAAGTGGCTCTGCCGGGCTTGGTAGCTAAGCCACACGTGACGGCCAGGAGCTGGACTTGGCTGTCAGAGGCTACTTGTGGCACATGCCCTTGGGAGCATTTAATAGGTAGCAGAGCTTATCCTCACCACAACCTCTGGCTACAACAACATAAAGCAGCAAAGTAAAGCTAATCTTTATCTTTGATATGCACAAGTACCTCCGTGCACAGGCGCAGTGAAAACATTACTTGCAGCAGCTTCATGGGCACAGAGAGCCAGGTAAGTAAAAAAAAGATGGGGAATCCCCAGGCAAGCTGCACTAGCTTAGATAGACACCTTGGTCAGCATGGAGGAGATGGGCTGAAGGGCCTAATTCCAGGCTGTGTTACATCATGATTCTAGTATGGGAATGAAACAAAGTTTTATCGAACTTTAGTGCAGCATCGTACAGGCTATTCGGCCCACAATGTTATACTAGATAGGTAGATCTTAGATAGGCTCATGGATGTAGAGGTACAGCAAGAACCATGAAAGCCTGGTGTTTACCACTACACGATTACAGCCCGGGGCATTATGAACTTCGAAGTTCAATTCCAGCACCATCTGCAAGGAGTTTGGACCTTCTCCCCGTGAGTGTGTGGGTCTTTTTTTCCTCCGGTCTCTTCCGGCAATCCAAAGGCATACAGGTCGGCTGGTGATTGTAAATTGTCCAGTGTTCGATCTGGCTGTCCGTCATATCGGACGATGGCAGGTGCAGTTCCGCGGTGTGCTCGTCGGTGGCTGCTGAGCTCGAGTTGTGAGTGACGTTGTGGTCCACAATAAGGACATGGAAACTGAGCTGGATGTAGAAGTGGACTCCAGTGGGTAGGATAGTGTGGAATATGTGGGTGCCGGGCGGCGCTGCTTGTTGGCTCTGTAGGACCTGTCCTGTGCTGTATTCCTGAAAAAAATAAATAAATAATGGAGGGCTATGTAGGAGGGAAAGGGTAGGTTGATCTCAAAGTAGGCAAAAGGGCGTCATATCACTGTGGGCCAAAGGACCTGTGCTGTGCTGTGGTGCTCTATGCTGTAGGGTCAAACTCACTCTCCACTTCTCTATCATCCATGTGCCTGTCTAATTGTATGTTAAATGCCCCTAACACGTCTGCCTCAGTCAGCACCCCTGACAGGGCATTCCACCCACCCACTGCCACCTCTGAGAGAAGACTATAGGGCCATAAGAGATAGGATCAGAATTAGACCGTTTGGCCCTTTGAGTCTGCTCCGCAATTCCATCACGGCTGATTTATTATCCTTCTGAAACCCATTCTCCTGCCTTCTCCCCATAACCTTTGACTTCCTGACTAATTGAATACCTCCGTTTTAAATGTACTCAACAGCTTGGAGTCCACAGCCACCCATAGCAATGAATTCCACTGATTCACCACTCCCTGACGAAGGAAATTCTTCCTCACCTCTGTTCTAAATGGGCATCCTTCTAATCTGAGGCTGTGGCCTCTGGTCCTAGTCTTCCCCTCTATAGGAAACATCCACTCTATCCAGGCTTTTCAATATTTGATAGGTTTCAGTGAGATCCCCCCTCATTCTTCTAAACTCCAGCGAGTTCCAAAGTCATTAAACATTCCTCATTTGCAGAATCATTCTCATGAACCTCTCCAATGCCAGCTCATCCTTTCCTAGATAAGGAGCCCAAAACTGTTCATAAAACTGCAAGTGCGGCCTGATTAATGCCTTATAAAACCTCAGCATTATGACTTTGCTTTTATATTCTAAACCCCTCAAAATAAATGCTAACATTGAAATTGCCTTCCTCACCAGTGACCCCCAACCGGCAAGTTAAACTTTAGGGAAACTTGCATGAGGAATTTCTAGTCACTTTGCCCCTCTGAGTATTTTAATTTTCTCCCCGTTTAGAAAATAGTCTACACCTATTTTCTTTGAACATAGTGTATAATCATACACTTCCCTGCACTATACTCCATCTGCCATTTTCCCAATATGTCTGTCCATAAGCCCATAAGACCATAGGGGCAGAATAAGGCCATTCAGTCCATCGAGTCTGCTCCACCACTCCGTCATGGCAGATCCCGGATCCCGCTCAACTCCATACACCTGCCTTCTCGTCATTACCTTTGATGCCCTGACCCAGAGGAAACTATCAATTTTCACTTTAAATATACCCATGGTATTGGCCTTCACAGCATTCCACAGATTCACTACCCTCTAGCTGAAAGAATTCCTCGATACCTCTGTTCTAATGGGTCACCCCTCAATTCTGAGTCTGTGCCCTCTGGCTTTGGACACTCCCACTATAAGAAACATCCTCTCAGCATCCACCTTATCTAGTCCTTTCAACATTCAGCAGATTTCAATGAGATCCTCCTGCATTCTTCTAAATTCCAGTGAGTACAGGCCCAAAGCTGCCAAACGCTCCTCATATGTTAACCCCTTCATTCCTGGAAATCATAGAACCATAGAACCATAGAAAATAGGTGCAGGAGTAGGCCATTCGGCCCTTCGAGCCTGCACCGCCATTTATTATGATCATGGCTGATCATCCAACTCAGAACCCCGCCCCAGCCTTCCCTCCATACCCCTTGATCCCCGTAGCCACAAGGGCCATATCTAACTTCCTCTTAAATATAGCCAATGAACTGGCCTCAACGGTTTCCTGTGGCAGAGAATTCCACAGATTCACCACTCTCTGTGTGAAGAAGTTTTTCCTAATCTCGGTCCTAAAAGGCTTCCCCTTTATCCTCAAACTGTGACCCCTTGTTCTGGACTTCCCCAACATCGGGAACAATCTTCCTGCATCTAGCCTGTCCAATCCCTTTAGGATCTTATACGTTTCAATCAGATCCCCCCTCAATCTTCTAAATTCCAACGAGTACAAGTCCAGTTCATCCAGTCTTTCTTCATATGAAAGTCCTGCCATCCCAGGAATCAATCTGGTGAACCTTCTTTGTACTCCCTCTATGGCAAGGATGTCTTTCCTCAGATTAAGGGACCAAAACTGCACACAATACTCCAGGTGTGGTCTCACCAAGGCCTTGTACAACTGCAGCAGTACCTCCCTGCTCCTGTACTCGAATCCTCTCGCTATAAATGCCAGCATACCATTCGCCTGTTTCACCGTCTGCTGTACCTGCATGCCCACTTTCAATGACTGGTGTATAATGACACCCAGGTCTCGTTGCACCTCCCCTTTTCCTAATCGGCCACCATTCAGATAATAATCTGTTTTCCTATTTTTGCCACCAAAGTGGATAACTTCACATTTATCCACATTAAATTGCATCTGCCAGGAATTTGCCCACTCACCCAACCTATCCAAGTCACTGTGCATCCTCTTAGCATCCTCCTCACTGCTAACACTGCCACCCAGCTTCATGTCATCCGCAAACTTGGAGATGCTGCATTTAATTCCCTCATCCAAGTCATCGATATATATTGTAAACAACTGGGGTCCCAGCACTGAGCCTTGCGGTACCCCACTAGTCACCACCTGCCATTCTGAAAAGGTCCCGTTTATTCTCACTCTTTGCTTCCTGTCTGCTAACCAATTCTCCATCCACATCAATACCTTACCCCCAATACCGTGTGCTTTAAGTTTGCACACTAATCTCCTGTGTGGGACCTTGTCAAAAGCCTTTTGAAAATCCAAATATACCACATCCACTGGTTCTCCCCTATCCACTCTACTAGTTACATCCTCAAAAAATTCTATGAGATTCGTCAGACATGATTTTCCTTTCACAAATCCATGCTGACTTTGTCCGATGATTTCACCGCTTTCCAAATCCTTGTGAACCTCCTCTAGACTCTCAACAATGACAACATATCCTTTCTGAGATATAGGGTCCAAAACTGTTGACAATACTCTAAGTGCGGCCTGACCAGTGTCTTATAAAGCCTTAGCATTACCTCCTTCATTTTATATTCTATTCTCCTTGAAATAAATTCCAACATTGCATTAGCCTTCTTTATAAACATATAACCATATAACAATTACAGCACAGAAACGGGCCATCTCGGCCCTTCTAGTCCGTGCCGAACTCTTACTGTCACCTAGTCCCACCGACCTGCACTCAGCCCATAACCCTCCATTCCTTTCCAGTCCGTATAGCTATCCAATTTAACTTTAAATGACAACATCGAACCTGCCTAAACCACTTCTGCTGGAAGCTCATTCCACACAGCTACCACTCTCTGAGTAAAGAAGTTCCCCCTCATGTTACCCCAAAACTTTTGCCCTTTAACTCTCAACTTATGTCCTCTTGTTTGAATCTCCCCCACTCTCAATGGAAAAAGCCTATCCATGTCAACTCTATTTATCCCCCTCATAATTTTAAACACCTCTATCAAGTCCCCCCTCAACCTTCTACGCTCCAAAGAATAAAGACCCAACTTGTTCAACCTTTCTCTGTAACTTAGGAGATGAAATCCAGGTAACATTCTAGTAAATCTTTACCAGGAACTCAACGTGTAAATTAACCTTCTGGAAGTCTTGCACTTTATACCTCTGATGTTTGAACTTCCTCACTATTTAGATAATAGTCTGCACTTTTGTTCCTTTTACCAAAAAGAATTATCATACATTTCACAACACTGTGTTCCATCTGCCACTATTTGCCCATTGTTCCAATTTGTCTGAGTCCTTCTGCAATTAGTTCCTCAGCATTACCTACCCTCCACCTATCTTCATATCATCCACAAACTTTGCCACAAAGCCATCAATTCCATTATCTAAACCACTGTCAAACAATATGAAAAGTAGTGCTCCCAATACTAATTCCTGAGGAACACCACTAGTCACTGGCAGCCAACCAGCAAAGGCCTCCTTTATTCCAACTCACTGCTTCCTGCATGCCAGCCATTCCTCCATCCATGCCAGTATCTTTCCTGTAACACCATTGGATTTTATCTTGTTAAGCAGCCTCATGTGTGGCAACTTATCAAAGGCCTTCTGAAAATCCAAGTAAATGACATCCACTCCCTCTCCTTTCTCCACCCTGCTTGTTACTTCCTCAAAGAACTCTAACAGATTTGTCAGGCAAGATTTCCCTTCACAGAAACCACGCTGACTTTGACTTATTTTATCATTAGTCTTGAAACCTCATCCTTAATAATGGGCTCCAAACTTTCCCAAACACTGAGGTTAGGCTAACTGACCTATGATTTCCTTTCTTTTGCCTTCTTCCCTTCTTAAAGAGTGGAGTGACACTTGCAATTTTCCAGTCCTGCCAGAATCAAGTATTTCTTGAATGATCATAACCAATGCATCTGCTATCTCTTCAGCAACCTATTTCAGAACTCTGTGATGTAATGCATCTGGTCCAGGTGACTTATCCACCTTAAGACCTTTCAGTTTGTCTTGCACTTTTTCCTTTGTAATAGCATTGGCAGTTACTCCTGCTTCCTGATACTCATAGATCTCTGGCACACTGCTAGTGTCTTCCACTGTAAAGACTGAAGCAAAGTATTCATTAAGTTTATCTGCCATTTCTTTGTCCCCCATTACTACCTCACCAGCATAATTTTCCAGTGGTTCAATATCAACTCTCACCTCTCTTTTACTCTTCGTATAACTGAAAAATCTTTTAGTATCCTACTTTACATTATTGGCTAGTTTGCACTCATATTTCATCTTTTCCCTGCTTATGGATTTTTAGTTGCCTTTTGTTAGATTTTTAAAATATCTCAATCACCCAACTTCCCACTCACTTTTGCTACATTATATGTCCTTTTCTTGGTTTTTATGCAGTCCTTAACTTCCCTTGTCAGTCATGGTTGCCTAGCCCTGCCATTTGAGAACTTCTGTGGGAATTTGTTCCTGTAACTTGTGAATTATTCCCAGAAACTTCAGCCAGCTCTGCTCTTCCATCATCCCCCTCCAATCCAACTGGGCAAGCTCTTCTCTTGCACCTCTGCAATTCCCTTTATTCCATTATGATACTGATACATCTGACTTGGCTTCTCCCTCTCAAATTGCAGACTCCCACCTTCCTGAACACTGACTCTCCTTTGTGTACCCTGCTTGTTAGTTCCTCAAAGAATTCCAACAGATTTATTAGTCAAGATTCTTAAGGAAACCTTGCCGACTTTGGCCTATTTTATCATGTCTTTTCAAGTACACTGAAATATCATCCCTCGTAATGGACTCCAACATCTTTCCAACCACTGAAGTCAGGCTAACTGGCCTATAATTTCCTTTCTTCTGCCTCTCTCTCTTCTGAAAACTTTAGTGACATTTACAATTTTCCTGTCCTCTGGAACCATTCCAGAATCTCGTGATTTTTGAAAGATCATTAGTAAAGCCTTCACAATCTTCTCACTGCTTTCAGAACCTTTGGTTGTTGTCCATCTAGTCCAGGTAATTTATCCAACTTCAGACCTTTCAGCTTCCCAAACACCTTCTCTCTAGTAATAGCAACAACACTCTCTTCAGCCCCATGAATTTCTGGCATACAGCTAGTGTCTTCTACAGTGAAAAATTATGCAAAATATTTATTAACTTCCTCCATTACTTCCTCTCCAGTGTCAGTTTCCAAAAACCTGTTTACCAATTGTCTCTCTTTTACTCTTTATATTTCTGAAAAAGACTTTTGGTATCGTCATATATTATTGGCGAGCTTCCCTTCAAATTTAATATTTTCTCTCTTTGTTGCTTTTTTAATTGCTTTCTGTTGACGAATAAACTCTTCTCTGGCTTCAAGCCGAGTACAGGTATCCATAGTAACCAACATATTGATGACCAACTCCACCGTCTTCATCAGGGATGGAGTTTGTCATCGAAACGTTGGTTATAATCGATACCTGTACCTGGCTGGCAGCCTGAGAAGGGTTTATCCATCATATGCTTTGGGAAAGCAACTGATCGTTTTTGCCTTCTATTGACTTTTAAAAGCTTCTCAATCAGCTACGTAACTTCCCATTAATTTGTATGCCCTCTTTTTTGGCTCTTATGCTGTCTTCGACGTTACTTATACTTTATTGTCGCCAAACAATTGATACTAGATCGTACGATCATCACAGTGATATTTCATTCTGCACTTCCCGCTCCCTGGAGTACAAATCAATAGTAAATATGAAAAATTCAAATTATAAATCATAAATAGAAAATAGAAAAGGGAAAGTAAGATAGTGCAAAAAAACCGAGAGGCAGGTCTGGATATTTGGAGGGTATGGCCCAGATCCCGGTCAGGATCCGTTCAGCAGTCTTATCACAGTTGGAAAGAAGCTGTTCCCAAATCTGGCCGTACGAGTCTTCAAGCTCCTGAGCCTTCTCCTGGAGGGAAGAGGGACGTAAAGTGTGTTGGCTGGGTGGGTCGTGTCCTTGATTATCCTGGCAGCACTGCTCCGACAGCGTGCGGTGTAAAGTGAGTCCACGGACAGAAGATTGGTTTGCGTGATGTGCTGCGCTGTGTTCACGATCTTCTGCAGCTTCTTCCGGTCTTGGACGGGACAACTTCCATACCAGGTTGTGATGCACCCTAGAAGTGTGCTTTCTACGCATTTGAAAGTCGAAGTGAGCTTATAAATACTTGGAGAGTTAATTGCACTGGCAAGTTACCGGTTGATCAGTTTGCAGTATGTTCCCTTTAATGTGCAAGCTTTTACTAAGGCCATGTTTGGAATACTGCGTACAATTCTGGCATCCCTGCTGCAGGGGGCATGCCATGATAAACGGGAAAGGGTACAACAATAAGATTTATAAAGATTTTATTGGGACTGGAGGGCTTGAGTTATAAGGAGAGGCTAGATAAGATTAAAAGATAAGTCTTATTTGTCACATGTACATTGAAACATCAAAGCATGCAGTGAGATGTGTCGTTTGCATCAACAACCAACACAGTCCAATGTGTTGGGGGCAGACCACAATTCCGGCTTCCACATAGCATGTCCATAACTTACTATCTTTATCTGTCGTTCTTCGGAATGTGGGAGGCCTCCACTACCACACTCTGGCTTCTTCCATTGAGCCAATGTCTAACCCAATTTACTACCTCTCCATGTATAGCTAGCAACTGGATCTTCCTAACTAACCTCCCATGCGGGACCTTGTCAAAGGCCTTACTGAAGTCCATGTAGACAACATCCACTGCCTTCCCTTCATCCACTTTCCCGGTAACCTCCTCGAAAAACTCTAATAGATTGGTTAAACATGACCTACCACGCACAAAGCCATGTTGACTCTCCCTAATAAGTCCTGTCTATCCAAATACTTGTAGATCCTATCTCTCAGTACTCCTTCCAATAATACCTACTACCGACGTCAAACTTACTGGCCTATAATTTCCCAGATTACTTTTAGAGCCTTTTTTATATAACGGAGCAGCATGAGCTATCCTCCAATCCTCCGGTATCTCACCCGTAGACACCGACGTTTTAAATATATCTGCCAGGGCCCCTGCAATTTCAACACTAGTCTCCTTCAAGATCCAAGGGAATATCCTGTCAGGTCCTGGGGATTTATCTACTCTGATTTGCCTCAAGATAGCAAGCACCTCCTCCTCCTCCTCAATCTGTATAGGTTCCATGACCTCACTACTTGTTTCCCTTTATTTCCATTGACTCCATGCCAGTTTCCATAGTAAATACAGACACAAAAAGACCATTTAAGATCTTCCCCATTTCTTTTGGTTTCATACCTAGCCGACCACTCTTATCTTCAAGGGGACCAATTTTATCCTTTACTATTCTTTTGCTCTTAATATACCTGTAGAAGCTCTTTGGATTATCCTTCACCTTGACTGCCAAAGCAACCTCATGTCTTCTTTTAGCCCTCCTGATTTCTTTATTAAGTATCTTTTTGCACTTTTTATACTCCTCAAGCACCTTATTTGCTCCCTGTTTCCTATACATGTCATATATCTCTCTCTTCTTATTTATAAGAGTTCCAATATCCCTTGAGAACCAAGATTCCTTATTCTTATTCACTTTGCCTTTAATCCTGATAGGAACATACAAACTCTGCACTCTCAAAATTTCTGCTTTGAAAGCCTCCCACTTACCAATCGCATCCTTGCCAGAGAACAACCTGTCCCAATCCACGCTTTTTAGATCCTTTCTCATTTCTTCAAATTTGGCCTTTTTCCAGTTTAGAACCTCAACCTGAGGACCAGATCTATCTTTATCCATGATCAAGCTGAAACTAATGGTGTTATGATCACTGGAACCAAAGAGTTGCCCTACACACACTTTCGTCACCTGTCCTAACTCATTTCCTAATAGGAGATATCTAGTTGCATCCTCTCTAGTTGGTACCTCTATATATTGAATTAGAAAACTTTCCTGAACACATTTTACAAACTCTAACCTGTCTAGACCTTTAACAGTATGGAAATCCCAATCAATACGTGGAAAATAGTGTCAAATACAGGTCCTTTGTACCTGTCATCAGCATGGAGGGGGGGGGGCACTGCATGGGCAACAAATGGATCTCCATATCAACTCTGCCCTGGCTTGCACCCTGGAGAGGCCACTCCCCAGTGACTACCAGAGGCGCAGTACCCATGGTCGACCATGACCGACGGAGGTCACACACACACCTTATTATCTTGTAAAACTCTATCAAATTACCTTTCATCCTTATTTGCTCCGCAGAGAAAAGCCCTAGCTCATTCCACCTATCCTCATAAGACATGTTCTCCTAATCCAGGCAGCATCTTGGTAAATCTCCACTGCACCCTCTCTTTGTTTTATTAATCATTCGTACGTGATGTGCCCTGTTGTACGACATGGGCGAATATGATCTTTCCTGACCAAGAGTATTCTTGGCAAATTTTCTCTACAGAAGTGGTTGCCATTGCCTTCTTCTGGGCAGTGTCTTTACAAGACGGGTGACCTCAGCCATTATCAATACTCTTTAGAGATTGTCTGCATAACCAAGACTTGTGATATGCACTGGCTGCTCATACGATTATCCACCGCCTGCTCCCAAAGCTTCACGTGACCCTGATTGAGGGGTTAAGCAGGAGCTACACCTTGCCCAAGGGTGACCTCCTTTGGTAGAGATGCATCTCCACACTGCTACCCTCAAGGACAATCAAATTCTTCTTCGTCAACCCTTAGAAGTGAAGATGACATATTTCCACGCCAGTTGTGTAGATTGTGAGGTGGTCATTGAGTCCAGTTGGGAACCGTAGACTCTTCCACAGTTGAGGCAAGAGGTGGGACAGGTGGACGGGTTTGCTTGTGAGGTAGTGCCCTCCTTTTGCTGTTTATCCAAGACCTTTGTGTGCTCCCAGGCTGAGCTAGTGTCAAATACTCTTTATCTCCTCTGAGTAGTCATGTTCCAAGGGTTTGCGGGAAACAGGGAGGAAAATGTATCTTTTTCATAGACATATTCAAGAAACTTTCATTGTAACTTTCCGTAAAACTGCCCTGTAATTCCCTGTGAAATCAGCCAACATATGGATACTGCGCAGAGCTAGCCTGGCCGTTTTTCAGGCAGGAGGTTCCTCAGCCCAAGGTTCTGCGGAATCTCAGAAACCCCTGCTTCTCCCAGTGACGGATGCTGGTGCTGGGAGTCCAGCCAAGGAATGCCTGGTTGTACATGACCAGTAAGCTTGGGACTTGCGAGCCCGCGTGGCAATTAATGCCGTTGACAGTTCAGCTTGCAATTTCCAGAATTTTCCAGGTCATTGATGTTCTGAGTTTTATGGAGATAATTAAGAACAAACTAAGAGATGCAGAAATTGAAATTAGTACTATTTCTAAAAAAAAAATTGGCATCAAATTCTTCACAAGAACACATGAACTTAGAGCTGCAGAGTCATCCATTACCAAGAGGAATTTGTCATACTGTTTCTCTGTCTAATTTGAAAACCAAAATCCATCAAAGTTTTATAAAGCAATCCTTGGTTTGGCAGTGTGCAAAGTTCTGGATTCGACAAGTTTGCAATCAGTGAAACTTTAGTATTTTACTCAGTATTGGCACTGAACACTCCCATTTCCCTCAGCTTGATAATGATATTGATCTGTTAAATTATCAAGATTTATTAAGTTGAGAAATTATTTAAGTTTCCAGCTTTTGTTTGAAAGTCAGTTAGAAAACCAGGAGCACACAGGGAAACACCAAACAATGGCATGCACCTACTGTACTGCTCTCCTTGTGTGTGAAATGGGAAACACACAATTCAGCAGAAAGCCAAACTCCACTCAACAGAACATGGGATTCACGATATAGTGTCCAAATTCCAGGACCTTGACTTGTGTAGCACTCACAGATACAATTGAGCAAGAGTAAATCTGAGAATGAATCAGAAAAACATCATAAGTTCTTAATGCAGTAAACTTATAAGAACATAAAGCCAAAAGTTATAGGAGCAGAATTAGGCCATTTGGTCCATCAGATCTGCTATGCTATTTCATCACGGCTAATCCATTTTTTCTCTCAGCCCCAATCTCCTGCCTTCTCTCCACATTCCTTCATGGTCTGACCAATCAAGAATCTACATTATCAGTGTCTGCCTTGAATATAAATAACGACTTGGCCTCCATAGCTGCGTGTGGCAAAGAATTCCACAGATTCACCACTCTCTAGCTCCTCGTCTCCATTCTAAAAGGACACCCCTCTATTCTGAGGCTGTGTCCTGTCATCTTAGACTCATCCTCTCCACCTCTACTCTATCAAGGCCTTTCACCATTTGATAGTTTTCAATGAGGTCACCCCTCATTCTTCTGAATTCCAGTGAATACAGGCCCAGAGCCATCAGACGTTCTTCATATGACAAGCTGGAATCCTGGAATCATCTTTGTGAACCTCCTTTGACTTCCCTCCAGTTTTAGCGCATCCTTTGAAAGATAAGGGGCCCCAAACTGCTCACAGTACTCCAAATGAGGCCTCACCAGTGCTTTATAAAGTCTCAACGCTACATCCTTGCTTTTATATTCTAGTCCTCTTGAAATGAACACTAACATTGCATTTGCCTTCCTCACCACAGACTCAACCTGCAAATTAACCTTTAGGGAATCCCAAGTCCTCTTGCACATCAGTTTTTTTTTCTCTCCATTTAGAAAACGGTCAACCCTTTAATTTCTTCTACAACATGCATGAATGTACACTTCTTGAGATTATATTCTGTCTGCCATTTCTTTGCCCATTCTCCTAATCTGTCTAAGTCCTTCTGTCACCTCTCCACTTCTTCAAAACTTCCTACCCCTCCACCTATCTTCATATCATCTGTAAATTGTGCAATTAGGCCATCAATTCCATCATCCAAATCATTGACGTGTAACGTAAAAAGAGTTGGTCTTAACACATAACCCCATGGAACACCACTAGTCACCGGCAGCAAGCCAGATAAGGCTCCCTTTATTCCCATTCTTTGCCTCCTGCCTGTCAGCCACTACTTTATCCATGCTAGTATCTCTCCTATAATACCATGGGCTCGTAGCTTATTAAACAGCCTTATATGTGGCACCATGTCAAAGGCCTTCTGAAAATCCAAGTAGACAACATCAACCAATTCTCCTTTATCTATCCTGCCTGTGATTTCTTCTAAGCATTCTAACAAACTTATCGGGTGAGATTTTCCCTTGAGGAAACCATGCTGAATACAGCCTATTTTATCATGGCCTCCAATTACCCTAAGACCTCATCCTTAATAATCAACTCCAACATCTTCCCTATCACTGAGGTCAGACTTACTGGCTTAGTTTGTAGTTTCCTTTCTTCTGCCTCTCTCCTTCTAGGAGAGTGGAGTAACATTTGCAATTTTCCAGTCTTCCAGAAATATTCCAGAATCTAGTGATTCTTGAAAGATCACTACCAATGCCTTCACGATCTCTTCAGCCACCTCTTTCAGAACCCAAGTGTACACCATCTGGTCCAGGTGACTTATCTACCATCAGACCTTTTATTTTCCCAAGAATCTTCTCTCTAGTTGTCGTAACTTCACTCACTTCGTGATCCCTGACACCTGGAACTTGCACCATACTGTTAGAGTCTTCCACAGTAAAGACTGATGCAAGATACTTAAACAACAGGAATTCTGCAGATGCTGGAAATTCAAGCAACACACATCAAAGTTGCTGGTGAACACAGCAGGCCAGGCAGCATCTCTAGGAAGAGACGTTTCAGTCGACTGTACCTCTTCCTAGAGATGCTGCCTGGCCTGCTGCGTTCACCAGCAACTTTGATGTGTGTTGCAAAATACTTACTCAGTTTATCCGCCATTTTATTATCCCCCATTACTACCTCTCCAGCATCATTTTCTAGCGGTTTGATATCCACTCTTGCCTCTCTTTTACACTTTATGTTTCTGAAGAAATTTTCGGTGGAGATTAGAAAAATGATGGGGGATCTCATTGAAACCTATTGAATATTGAAAGGCTCAGGTAGAGTGGATATGGAGAGGATGTTTCCTATAATGGGTAAGTCTAGGACCAGCGAGCACTGCCTTAGAATAGAGGGGCATCCATTTAGAACAGAGATAAGGAGGAATTTCTTCAGCCAGAGTGTGGTGAATCTGTGGAATTCATTGGAGGTCGGGTTATTGGGTGTACTTAAAGCAGAGGTTGATAGGTTTTTGATCAGTTGGGGCATTAAAGGTTATGGGGAGAAGGCCTTAGAATGGGGTTGAGAGGAATCATAAATCAGCCATGATTGAATGTTGAAGCAGTCTTGATGATCAGAATTCTCTAATTCCTCTCCTCTCCTCTGTCTTATGGTCTCATTATGACCCTGCACCTTATTATCTGCCTGCAGAGCATTTTCTCTGTGGATAAGACCATAAGACACCACAGACTTTACCCTTTATTCTATGTTGTTATTGCTTCACCTTGTTCTACCTCAATGCACAGTGCAGTGATCTGATCTGTATGGACAGTATACAAGAACAAAACAAGCTTTAGGTACTGTGCTTTACAGCTCTGTGAGTCTGCAACAGTGAATAGAATATCGGTGTTGATTGCAAGGAGTACAGATGTATCTTGGTATAAGTAACAAAGGCAAACCAATTTCAGTTCCAATTTCTAATACCTATCTATGCCCCACATGATTTTGTACACTTCTGTAATATCACCCCTCAGTCCAATGAATAAAGTTTCAACCTGCTCAACTTCTCCAGGTAACTGAGTCTCTCAAGTCCGGGCAATACCCTCTTCTGCACTCTTTCCAGCTTAATGCTGTCTGCTGAGTGGGGGGCTGACCCCTCCTGTTGGTGCTGCCCTTCAGTGTTTGCTCTGTTGAAGACTCGGTGCTTTCGTCTGGGGCCGCACCAACGTGAGATGATCAGCATGCTGCATGCTCGTTCTTCCCAACAACATCCCATGCACCATCAACCTACAGGACATGACACTCAGGGACCGGGCGAGATTACTATTTTTTTTCTGTGTGATTGTCCGTTTACTGCTATCGTAATTATATGTGCTTTTCAGGTGGCGCGGTGGCGATACGTCTCTACCAAAGTAGCTGTAAGGTGCTCCTTCCCTCCGCTAGCCTGCAGGTCACCCTTGGGCAAGGTGTAGCACCTGCTTAGCCCCTGATCAGGGTCATGTGAAGCCATGGGGGCAGGTGGTGGACGGTCGTATGAGCAGCCGGTGCAGATCACAAGTCCTGGTTATGCGACCACTGACGCCAGGCAGACAATCTCTGAAGAGTATTGATAATGGCCGGGGTCACCCGTCTTGTAAAGACACTGCCCAGAAGGCAATGGCAAACCACTTCTGCAGAAAAACTTGCCAAGAGCAACCATGGTCACCTATGTCATTAAAACATGGCACTTAACAAACAAACAATATATACTTTGTGCTATGTATGACTGTTGAAACTGTGTCTTGCACCTTGGCTTCAGAGGAACGCCATTTCAGGTGCCTGTATTCATGGGTATTCATGTATGGTTGAACGACAATTAAACTTGCAGTTGAACTTGAACTTGATAATGGTGAACAAATTTAAACAGGATATTCCAAATGCAGCCACACCAACATTGAGGTTTTCAGCACCTGAATACTCCTTCTCCAGTCAAATCAGCCATCGTCAGACATTCCCGTATCACTGTGAATGTTGCATTTTCTTCAGAGAGGTTTCAAACACACCCTTGAATCTGCTTAACTGATCTTCCAGAAACCTCTTCTTGTGACAGAGTTTGGATCACTGTATTTTTTATGTCATTAAGAAATATGGTAGGATTGGCCCAAAACATCGACTGTTTACCCTTTTCCATGGAACTGCCTGGCCTGCTGAATTCCTCCAGCATTTAGTGTGTGTTGCTGGGATTTCCAGCATCTGCAGATGTTAAAACCACACTGACCTTGCCTGAACTTTGCATTTTAAGTGTGCCGGTCTGACATATTTAATAATAGCCTGAAACGCTTTTCCTATGACAGATATTAAACTAATTGGCATGCAGTTTCCTGCTTTCTAGCTGCCTCCTTTTTTTAAAAAAAATAAAGGATTTACATCTCGAAATTTCTGATTTATTAAAACTTTCTTTGAATGTAGCGGATTTTGGAGAATTAAAACTAAAGCAATAACTTATCTCACCAGCCACATCTTTTGATACACCGGGAGAAGGCTCGTAGCTCCCTCTGCTTGCTCAGTGGCACAGCACTGGTAACTGGAGTTTTCCATGAGTTCCTGCAGTCCATGGTTTTCAGCTGTGTGTAGAATGTTCTATAGCAAAGGCCTGTACAAACTACCTTGAGAGTGCAGATGCTGAAATCTAGAGCAAAAAAGCAAAGGAGACGTTGGAGAGTCAGGCAGTACGTATGGAAATGAGGGTCCAGATAAGAGATCTCGACCTTGTCACGATGTGAGCCAAAACCATCATCACCTAGCGATCAGCTGAAGCCAGTCTCAGGCTGACTTTTCACTAACTGGTTGTTGTTCTCTGGCAAAGATGTGATTGGTAGGTGGGAAGCCTTCAAAGGGGAAATTTTGAGAGTGCAGAGTTTGTATGTTCCTGTCAGGATTAAAGGCAAATTGAATAGGAATAAGGAACCTTGGTTCTCAAGGGATATTGCAACTCTGATAAAGAAGAAGAGGGAGTTGTATGAAATGTATAGGAAACAGGGGGTAAATCAGGTGCTTGAGAAGTGCAAGAAAATACTTAAGAAAGAAATCAGGAGGGCAAAAAGAAGACATGAGGTTGCCTTGGCAGTCAAAGTGAAGGATAATCCAAAGAGCTTTTACAAGTATATTAAGAGCAAAAGGATTGTAAGGGATAAAATTGGTCCTCTTGAAGATCAGAGTTGTTGGCTTTGTGCGGAACCAAAGGAAATGGGGGAGATCTTAAATAGGTTTTTTGCATCTGTATTTACTAAGGAAGCTGGGATGAAATCTATGGAATTGAGGGAATCAAGTAGTGAGACCATGGAAACTGTACAGATTGAAAAGGAGGAGGTGCTTGCTGTCTTGAGGAAAATTAAAGTGGATAAATCCCCGGGACTTGACAGAGTGTTCCCTCGGACCTTGAAGGAGACTAGTGTTGAAATTGCGGGGGCCCTGGCAGAAATATTTAAAATGTCGCTGTCTACGGGTGAAGTGCCGGAGGATTGGAGAGTGGCTCATGTTGTTCCGTTGTTTAAAAAAGGATCGAAAAGTAATCCGGGAAATTATAGGCCGGTGAGTTTAACGTCAGTAGTAGGTAAATTATTGGAGGGAGTACTAAGAGACAGAATCTACAAGCATTTGGATAGACAGGGGCTTATTAGGGAGAGTCAACATGGCTTTGTGCGTGGTAGGTCATGTTTGACCAATCTGTTGGAGTTTTTCGAGGAGGTTACCAGGAAAGTGGATGAAGGGAAGGCAGTGGATATTGTCTATATGGACTTCAGTAAGGCCTTTGACAAGGTCCCGCATGGGAGGTTAGTTAGGAAAATTCAGTCGCTAGGTATACATGGAGAGGTGGTAAATTGGATTAGACATTGGCTCGATGGAAGAAGCCAGAGAGTGGTGATAGAGAATTGCTTCTCTGAGTGGAGGCCTGTGACTAGTGGTGCGCCACAGGGATCAGTGCTGGGTTCATTGTTATTTGTCATCTATATCAATGATCTGGATGATAATGTAAATTGGATCAGCAAGTTTGCTGATGATACCAAGATTGGAGGTGTAGTAGACAGTGAGGAAGGTTTTCAGAGCCTGCAGAGGGTCTTGGATCAGCTGGAAAAATGGGCTGAAAAATGGCAGATGGAGTTTAATACTGACAAGTGTGAGGTATTGCACGTTGGAAGGACAAACCAACGTAGAACATACAGGGTTAATGGTAAGGCACTGAGGAGTGCAGTGGAACAGAGGGATCTGGGAATACAGATACAAAATTCCCTAAAAGTGTCATCACAGGTAGATAGGGTCGTAAAGAGAGCTTTTGGTACATTGGCCTTTATTAATCAAAGTATTGAGTATAAGAGCTGGAATGTTATGATGAGGTTGTATAAGGCATTGGTGAGGCCGAATCTGGAGTATTGTGTTCAGTTTTGGTCACCAAATTACAGGAAGGATATAAATAAGTTTGAAAGAGTGCAGAGAAGGTTTACAAGGATGTTGCCGGGACTTGAGAAACTCAGTTACAGAGAAAGGTTGAATAGGTTAGGACTTTATTCCCTGGAGCGTAGAAGAATGAGGGGAGATTTGATAGAGGTATATAAAATTATGATGGGTATAGATAGAGTGAATGCAAGCAGGCTTTTTCCACTGAGGCAAGGGGAGAAAAAAACCAGAGGACATGGGTTAAGGGTGAGGGGGGAAAAGTTTAAAGGGAACATTAGGGGGGGCTTCTTCACACAGAGAGTGGTGGGAGTATGGAATGAGCTGCCAGCCGAGGTGGTAAATGCGGGTTTTTTTTAACATTTAAGAATAAATTGGACAGATACATGGATGGGAGGTGTATTGAGGGATATGGTCCGTGTGCAGGTCAGTGGGACTAGGCAGAAAATGGTTCGGCACAGCCAAGAAGGGCCAAAGGGCCTGTTTCTGTGCTGTAGTTTCTATGGTTCTATGGTTTCTATGTTGTCTCAATAAAGAACTCAATTGTTCTGGGGTAAACCATTTAAATCTCCCAAGAGGACCTTCTCATAGGGTTTGGAGGCTTGTGTGCCTCAATGACCCAGAGAGCTGTGTTGGCCGGAGTCAGGGCTTTGTCCTTTGGCTCTTGGTAGGGTCACCTGTGCCAAAGAGGTCAAAGGTCAGAGGCCAGACTAAGAGTGGTCCACTGGTCCTCCAGGTTTGGGAGTTCAGTTCAGGGCTAACAACCCTGACTGGTCAAAAAGGTTGTTATGGAAACAGCAATGAGGAATCCTTTATATCTGTGTGCAACTGTATCAGAGATGGAGAACTTTAATTGTTTACCTAAGTGCCAATAGTGTAATGGACAACAAGTAAGTGAACTATTTAAGTGGTCATACTGGGGAGCGTGACCTTTGAGACTGGTGTAATTTTACTGAAAAAGGGTTATTTTGAATTTCAGCTTGTTCTACTGTCTGGTTTGGGTCCCATCAGTAGTTATAGGCAAGTGAACACAACAGACCCAAAGAGTTGATGTTCCATTCCTGAGTATTATTAGGATCTGAAATTCCTCTTGGAGATGATGGCTAATATAGAATCCCGTTGACTGTATTTAAGCAAAGATGAGCTGGTCATGGAGAGGCTCCAGAGGAGGTTCACAAGAATTATTCAGGAATGTGTGAGGAGTGAGGTTGAGTGGATGGGGAGGGTGAAGGGATCTCATTGAAATCAACTGGATATTGAAAGCCCTGGATAGAGTGGATGTGGAAAAGACTGTTCCTTTAGGAGGAAAACTTAGGACCAAAGGGCACAGCTTCAGAATAGCATGAAGTCCCTTTAGAACTGAGATGAGGGAGAATTCCTTCAGCTAAAGGATGGTGAATCTGTTGCCACACAGGGCTGTGGAGGGCAAGTGATTGAATATGTTTTAGGTAGTGATCCATATGTTCTCAAATGGTAAGGGGGGGGGCTAACGATTACAGTGAAGTGGAGGAATAGGGTTGAAAGAAAATTAGCCTTGTTTGAATGGTGGAGCAGATCTGATGGCCTGGATCAGTTAATTCTGTTCTTGTATCTTTTGTTCAAGTTTATTTTCATTAAAACAAACACAGATGCATAGCTAAATGCAACTTTGCTCCTCTGTGATCAAGGTGCCAAACACGGTATATACAGTCTCAAAATTGTATAATCACAAGTCCCTGAGTGGAACAGCCGGAAGGCTGACAGGTTGACATGAAGTCTATGTCTGTGTCTGCTAGGTAATGGTGGGGAGGGAGTAGGATATTCAGACAGGGTGTATATGTGTGCTGAGTGGCAGGACAGTGTTCGTAAGTCTCAAACCTGGGGGAAGAAACTGTCACCCAGCCTGACAGTTCTGGTTCTTGTACTGCGGTATCTTCAGCCTGACGGCAGGTCAAAGAGATTATGGGGAAGATGGATGGGGTCTTTGACAACGTTGAAGGTCTGCAGTGCATCTGATATATTCTCAGTGGGAGGGGAGAAAGATCCCAATAATGTTTTCTTATGGTCTTGAGGACCGGGACCATAAACCAGCTGGTACCATTGTTATCTACCCTGACTTCACAAGCTCCAAGCTCTTTCACCAGAACCTGCAGATTAAGTGGATGAAAATCAATAAAACCCTGCTGGAAATAATGGAAAAGTAGCCTAGCAACCATGGTCTGACCTCCAAGAGGACCACAACCTTGTCATGATTTGGAGGCTTGAGTGCTTCAATGACCTGCAGTGCTATGTTGACTGGAGATAGGGCCTTCTGCCTTGGCTCCTGCTAGTAGGGTCATCCATGCCAGACAGATCAAAGGGTAGAGGCCCCACTAAGAGTGGTCTATTGGTCCTCCAGATTCAGCTGAGGGCTAACAACCCTGAATGGTAAAACAAAATTGTTACGGAAACAGCAATGAGTGATCCTTTATCTGTGTGACAGACAGGGATGGCAGACTCTCACGGCTGCCAGTGGTGTGACAGGCAGTAAGTAAGTTATGGACTGGGAAGGAAGATAAAGGTGAGAGCACAGGGAATGGGATGGAATTGATGGGACAAATTAGCCAGAGGTGCCTTAAAGCTCTTTAATGTGATGAAAGACCTTCTGATCTTGCGGCACCTGTCAGTTCAAGCATCAGCCAGACACAAAAAACCGAGTGGCCAATGAGCTGAGTTCTCAAAATCAGCAAGAAACAGGAGAAAGAAGTAATTGGGGGTGGGGGGAAGCAATTTCTTAAATAAAATGGTATTGATCATTTTTGATGACATAACATTGTGGTTCCATTTAGTTCATGATGGTTCTGCCCACGTTCTGCTCAACTGGAGGTAAAATACTGACAACAGCCAGCTGATGTAGCCCGCCCACTAGCCCTCCGGGGATGTATACTACCTGCTCCCACACAGAGTTAGCGCAACTGAAAGGCTGATCCAGTGAAGAGAAAAGAATGGGGGAGGAGAGATTGGTGGGAGGAGTAGGAGGAGGAAGGGGAGAAGGAGAGTTATAACAGGGTGAAGGAAAAGCGACCGCTTGAAAATCAAAAACAGTCTTACAACACTCACTCTTGCTGCCTTAGACCAATAAATACTATAAACATATTTAAAAAATAAAGGTTTTCAAACTGAAGAATGCAAGGAAGAAAGATTAGCTCTATTTGTCACATGTACAGTACTGTATTCGTCAATATGGAGCGGAGAGTGAGTTTGTAAATTTGGTGGGAGCAATGTGTGCTGGGAATGGCGAGGGTGGAGCATGGCGGGTGAGGTGTGGGACAGGTGGTAGAGAAGGAGTGCCAGGGATGGTAGGGTTGGCGTGGGTGCAGACACAGCCAGCCCCGAGAGACCAAGCAAGGTCATTTGATTCCAAACAATTGGTTTGTTGATCATTATAGAATGTCTCTCTGGTGCTTCCCATTCCCTCCCCTCACCCTTCCCCTTTTCCCAACCATGATTCCCCTCTCCCTGTCCCCTTCCCACTTTCAGTCCACAATAGAGACCCAGATCAGAATCAGGTTTATCATCACTCACATATATCATGAAGTCTGTTTTTTTTTTCCAGCAGCAATACAGTCCAATACATAAAATTACTACAGTACTGCGCAAAACTCTTTGGGACCCTAGCTATATATATGTGTGTCTAAGACTTTTGCACAATACTGTACATCGAAACAGTGTCATTTGCATCAAATCAAATGAAATTGCATTGTGCTGGGGGCATCTTGCAAGTGTCACCGCACTTCCGGTGCCAATCTAGTATGCCAACAACTCTCTAACCCTAACCCACACATCTTTTGGAATGTGGGAGGAAACTGGAGCACCCAGAGGAAACCCACATGATCATGAGGAGAACATGCAAACTCCTTGCAGACAGCAGCATGAATTGAACCCAATTTGTACAGCTGGGACTGTAAAGCTTGATACTAACCACTATGTTACCATGCTAGCCCAAAATACCTGCCACTAAGATTATGGATGATCTAGACCTCAAGTCCAGTCTCCTATCTGTACTCCAACCAGAACCTTTGATTTTTTTTCATATTCCAATAATCTGTTTATTGTAACCTTGAGTACATCCAATGTTTTTGTTTCCTCAGCTCCTTGTACCAGCAAGGAACCGAAGATTCACAATCCTTGGAGAGTTGAGGAAGAAGGGTGAGCATTCGCCACCCTACATTTGGAGATCAGTTGGTGAAAAGAGTCAGTAGCTTTCAGTTCCTGGGTGTTAACTTATCGAGTGATCTGTCCTTGGGCCCAGCACATAGACGTAATCACAAGGGTAGCACATCAGTATCTTTACACTTTTAGGAGGTTAAGGACATTTAGTTTGTCACCAAACAGCCTGTCCTGGCCCCAGCATGTAAGCGCAATTACAAAGAAAGTGTAGCAGTGTCTCTACTTCCTTAGGGGTTTGTTAAGATTTGGCATGATATCTAAAACTTTGACAAGCTTCTATAGATGTGTGGTGGAGAGTTTATTGACTGGCTGCTTGGTCTGGTATGGAGACATCAATGCCCTTGAATGGAAAATCCTGCAGAATGTAGTGGATGCGGCCCTGTCCATCATGGGTATAACCCTCCCCACCATTGAGTACATCTTCACGGAGTGTTGTTACAGGAAAGTAGAATCCATCATCAAGGATCTTCACCACCCAGGTCTACTCTCTTCTTCCTGTGCCACGAGGAAGGAGGTACAGGAGCCTCAGGACTTGTGCCACCAGGTTCAGGAGCAGTTACTACCCCTCAGCCATCAGGCTCCTGAACCAAAGGGGATAACTTCACTCTTGCCCCCTCACTGAACTGTTCCCACACCAGTGGACTCACTCTCAAGGACTCTTCATCTCACGTTCTCATAATTTATTGCTTATTTTTTATTATTATAGTTATTTTTTTTCTTTCATTTTGTATTGCACAATTTGTTGTCTTTTGCACACTGTGGTCCACCCTGTTGGAGCAGTCTTTAATTTATTCTAGCAACACACATCTAAGTTGCTGGTGAACACAGCAGGTCAGGCAGCATCTCTAGGAAGAGGTACAGTCGACGCTTCGGGCCGAGACCCTTGGTCTGGACATTCTATTATGTTTATTGGATTTATTGAGTATGCCTGCAAGAAAGTGAATCTCAGGGTTGTATTTGGTGACATATATGTACTTTGATAATACGTTTACTTTGAACTTCGAGGTACACAAGCCTGAAGTCCCACACCACCAGGTACTTCCCTTCAACCATTCGGTTCTTGAACTGAGTGCTACAACCCTAATCAATAGAATTTAGCAACACTTTGACCACTTTGCACTACAATAGACTTTTTATTGTTGATGTATTACTTGTGTTCCTTCTTGTATAAATTGTGAAGAATTAATGTTTGATCTGTTTCTTGTGAATGTTGTATATATGTACCTATGCACAGGATAATGACTCAACTTTATGCTCAGTTTTAGGGAAATATCAAATGATAATAAATAAATAAATAGCTAGATAGATAGATAAATAAATAAATAATACTGAGAACTTGAGTTGCAGAGTCCTTGAAAGTGAACCCATAGGTTGTGGAATCAGTTCTGACTGAAGCAATCCATGCTGTTTCAGGAGCTTGACAGTTGTGGAGTAGTAGCTGTTCCTGACCGTGGTGGTGTGGATCCTGAGGCTCCTCTACCTCCTCCCCAGAGGCAGCAGCGAGAAGAGGGCATGACCTGGGTGGTGGGGGTCCCTGATGTTTGACACCGCTTTCCTGCGATGGAGGTCCTTGTAGATGAGCTCAATGGTGGGTAGGGCTTTACTGCTGATGGATCGGGCCGTGTCCACAATTTATTGTAGCATTTTCCATTTAGAATCGGAATCAGGTTTACTATCACAGGCAAAAAGAAAACACTTGGGCACTGTAAACTCAAGAGATACTGCAGGTGCTGGAAGTCCTGAGCAACACGCAGAAAATGCTGGTGGAACTCAGCAGATCAGTCATCGTCCATGGGAATAAATAAACTGTCTATGTTTCGGGCTGAGACCCTTCATCCGGACTGGAAAGGAAGGGAGAAGATGCCAGGATAAGAAGGTGGGGGGGGGGGGTAGTGAGGACAGTCTAGAAGGTGATAGGTGAAGCCAGGTGGTTGGGGAAGGTGGGTATGAAGTAAGAAGCAGGGAGTTGAGAAGTGGAAAAGGCAAAGGGCTGGGGAAGAAGGAATCTAACAGGAGAGGAGAGTCGACTGAGAGAGAAAGGGAAGGAGGAGGGGCAGCAGAAGGATGTGATAGGCAGTTGAGGAGAAGAGGTACAGTAAGAGACCAGAGTGGGGAATTGAAGAAGAGGGCAGGGGAAAACACTTAGGCGTTGGTGAGTCCACACCAGGCCTTGAATCAACCAGTGAGGATACTCTCCACTGTGCATCGATAAAAGTTTATTAGAGAATTAGATGACATGCCAAATCTGTGCAAACTTCTATGAAAGTAGAAGGCGTTGCCATGGCTTCTTTGTAAAAGGCGGGTTGGAGGGGCTGAGTGCTTTTAGTCAAATCTACATTTCTGTGTAATCAAAAGGCAATGTCACACAAAGATGTGAGGAGAGGCCCTCCACTGGTTGGGCTCGACCATGGATGCTGTGTCCTAGCTGTTTACATAATCAATTCACAAGCCAGGGCAGTAGGATATGGAGAGTAAAGCTGTTGCCCGTGCAGCAGGCTCCCCCTCCCCACGTAGCTGACGAATTCAAAGGAACGGAGGAGACCGATACAGTTCGGCACCAGCGACGTTGCAGGAGTTACCAGTCAGTGTTGAACTTAACATAGAACTGTCCTAGGGACTCCAGCTCTGGATTTTTCCTGGGGGTTCACTCCCAAAGCCTTCCCCATGAATGGGCACAGCCACAAAGCAGTGGAGGTTTAAGACTGGTTTTCCTTCTCCTAGATGAGCTGCCAACCATGGCTGACAAGCCCCTTGGCCCAAAGTGACTGGTTTTAAGGTGCCAGTAACCCACCCTTGCCCCTTCTGTCGGTAGCTGGAGCTGGTCTCAAATAGTCACAAGGATATCTACAATGGGTTAGCTCGTATGTTTGCCCAAAACAGGGTGGCACGGTGGCGTATTGCTTTAACAGCGCCATCAGTCATGGTTCATTTCCCTCCACTATCTGTGAGGTGTTTGTACGTTCTCTCCATGACTCTGTTAGTTCCCTCTGGTTTCATCCCATGTTCCAAAGGCAAATGGATAATTGGTCTCGAGGGTGTAATTGGGCAGCGCGGCCCCCTTGGGCCAGAAGGACCTGTTACCGTGCTCTATCTCAAGGTAAGAAATAAACCGCGTTACCTGTTCATCATCCCGCAGCTCTCTTTGGGATCTCACTGTGGATTTGTTGGCAGCTGACGCTCCCTGTCTTCAGACCGGGACTGCACTGCAGGGTCACGTACCTGGGTTTCTGTGAAACATCTTGAAGGGGACTTGGGAAGGACTGGAGAAATGCTAATTGTTTCTTTGCACCTCCCTCTCAGTGCATGGCGGATCACGGCTAAAGAGGAATATTAGCTGTGCTCTCCACGTCTAGGGCGCCACAGATAAGGACAGAAAGAAATCCTGACTGACTTTAATCTGTCAAGTGCTTCACCCACTCTACCGGAAGTATAGGACAGCTACTATAAAGAGAAAGCAGAATTTACATTTCGATAAGTCCTTTCACATCCGTGCCATCATGAAGTCATAGCACATAGCAGAAGGGTTACTCCATTCGCTCCATCGAGCCTGCTCCACCATTTGGCTGTGGAGGCCAAGTTGTTGGGTGTATTTAAAGCGGAGGTTGATAGCTCCATGATTAGTAAGGGCATCAAAGGTTGCAGGGAGAGGCAGAGGAATGGGGTTCAGAGAGAAAATAAGTAAGTTGCATTGCAATGGCAGAGCAGAACCTTTGAGCTGAATGGCCTCGACCTTCTCCTACGTCCTAATGTTGTGTGGATTCAGCGTAGGAACAGCACAGGTGGGTGTTCAATGGGCTGAAGAGCCTGCCTTACTGCTGTATGAGGTTATTATCTGCACCTCTGCACGTGTGGACTTTGGATTCAGGAACGTCTTCTCCTCTGCCATTCGACATTGAACCCATGAACACCACCTCACGACTTCTTTATTTCTATTTTTTTGCACTACTTATCTAACTATTTAATATTTATACTTACTGTAATTCAGTTTTTTTCTCTATTATTATGTATTGCTTTGTACCGCTGCCACAAAGCCAACAAATCTCGTGACATGTGCTGGTGATATTAAACCTAATTTTGATTCCAATTCAAACCAAGACCCTGCCTGATCTCTCAACAGGATGAAAGTTTTGGATCAGCAAATGCTTGCATGACAAGGCTATCGCTGACTGAGATGTTTTCCTGGTATTCGCAGGACAGTGGAAGGGATCCCAGTGAAACTGGACTCTTTGGCTACATCATCCAGGCTGGAATTTGGAGCAATAGGTCTGAATTTACACTCCAAAATATGCCAAGTATGTGTCGGATTTGGTGATCTGTAGACCAATAAACAAGGCCAGGCACAGAGAAATCTACTACTGCCAGCACAGAAACAGACCAAAGGGCACTTTGAAAAGATTTGCCTCTTTAAACATAATCTTTCTCTGTTATTTTGTGTCCAAAGTTTAAGTGAAACACTGCAGGCTCATTTTTTTTTATCCCCAGCTGAAGTCCAACTTATGCTGGCAAGGGGAAGAAGAAGGATCTGGCTCGGAGCGATATTTTAGCGTGCTGGCGTTTTCCCAGTGCTCTGGGAGGAATGGCAGGATTCTTAGAAGAGTGGAGGGACAGACGGATCTTGAGATTCCACGTCCATAGATTCCTCAAAGTTGCCGCACAAGTTGATGGTGTGGTCAAGAAGGTGTGTGGTGTGTTACCCTTCATTAGTCAGGAGAATGAGTTCAAGAGCCATCATGTAATGTTGCAGCCCTATAAAACCCTGGCCAGACCACACTTGGAATATTGTGTTTAGTTCTGGACACCTCACTATAGGAAGGATGTAGAAGCTTTAAATAAAGTGCAGAGGAGATTGGCCAGGATGCTGCCTGGATTAGAGAGCATGTCTTATGAGGATAGGCTGAGCGAGCCAGGGCTTTTCTCTTTTGGAGTGAAGGAGGATGAGAGGTGACTTGATAGAGGTGCACTAGGTATTAAGAGGCAGGGATAGAGTGGGCAGCCAGACCCTGAAATAACCCAGGGCAGAAATGACTAATTCAAGGGGGCATAATTTGAAGGTGATTGGAGGAAAATATAAGGGGGATGTCAGAGGTACAGAGGAAGTATGGGTGTGTGAAACGTGCTCTCAGGGATGGTGGTAGAGGCAGATACAATAGAGGTGTTTAAGAAACTCTCAGATCAAGGGTTCCCAGCCTGGGATCTTCAATCTCCTTGCTTAATGGTATTGGAACGCGGCATAAAAAGGGTTGGGAACCCCTGTCTTAGATAGACACATGGATGATAGAAAAATGGAGGGCTTTGTGGGAGAGAAGGATTAGATTGATCTTGGAGTAGGTTAAAATGCTGGCACAACATCATAGGTGTAGGCGCTGTACCGTTCAACATTCTGTTTATCCCTCACCCTCCCTATGCCCCAGTCTGCTCTGCCATGTTTCTAACATTACTTTATTAAACTCTGGCTTGGCTGCGTTCAGCGTAGTGCATTCATTTCTGGTTACCCCATTGCAGGTTGGATGTGGCGGATTTGGAGAGGGTGCAGAAGACCTTCACCAGGACGGTGGCAGGATAGGAAGGCAGGTGGACAAATTAAGGTTGTATTCTCCGAAGCGGTGCAGGATGAGGGGAGACCTGGTTAAAAAAATCATGACAGACACAGATAGGGTAGACAGCAGGTACCTTTTCCCAGCATCATGATGGAGAGCACGCATTGAAGGTGAGAGGGAGAACGTTCGAAGGAGATGTGAGGGGCAAGTTTTCTTACACAGAGAGTGGCAGGTGCCTGGAATATGCTGCTGGCCAAGGTGGTGGAGGCAATTACGATTGAGGTGTTTAAGAAGTTATTTATTTTGCGATACAACACAGAGCCCTTTGAGCCACACTACCCCAGCAACCCCACAACTCTGATTAACCCTAACCTAATCACGGGACAACTTACATAGAAACATAGAAACATAGAAAATAGGTGCAGGAGTAGGCCATTCGGCCCTTCGAGCCTGCACCGCCATTTATTATGATCATGGCTGATGATTCAACTCAGAACCCAGCCTTCCCTCCATACCCCCTGACCCCTGTAGCCACAAGGGCCATATCTAACTCCCTCTTAAACATAGCCAATGAACTGGCCTCAACAGTTTGCTGTGGCAGAGAATTCCACAGATTCACCACTCTCTGTGTGAAGAAGTTTTTCCTAATCTCGGTCCTAAAAGGCTTCCCCTCTATCCTCAAACTGTGACCCCTCGTTCTGGACCTCCCCAACATCGGGAACAATCTTCCCGCATCTAGCCTGTCCAATCCCTTTAGGATCTTATACGTTTCAATCAGATCCCCCCTCAATCTTCTAAATTCCAACGAGTACAAGCCCAGTTCATCCAGTCTTTCTTCATATGAAAGTCCTGCCATCCCAGGAATCAATCTGGTGAACCTTCCCTGCACTCCCTCCATGGCAAAGATGTCTTTCCTCAGATTAGGGGACCAAAACTGCACACAATACTCCAGGTGTGGTCTCACCAAGGCCTTGTACAACTGCAGTAGTACCTCCCTGCTCCTGTACTCGAATCCTCTTGCTATAAATGCCAGCATACCGTTCGCCTTTTTCACCGCCTGCTGTACCTGCATGCCCACTTTCAATGACTGGTGTATAATGACACCCAGGTCTCGTTGCACCTCCCCTTTTCCTAATCGGCCACCATTCAGATAATAATCTGTTTTCCTATTTTTGCCACCAAAGTGGATAACTTCACATTTATCCACATTAAATTGCATCTGCCATGAGTTTGCCCACTTACCCAACCTATCCAAGTCACCCTGCATCTTCTTAGCATCCTCCTCACTGCTAACGCTGCCACCCAGCTTCGTGTCATCCGCAAACTTGGAGATGCTGCATTTAATTCCCTCATCCAAGTCATTAATATATATTGTAAACAACTGGGGTCCCAGCACTGAGCCTTGCGGTACCCCACTAGTCACCGCCTGCCATTCTGAAAAGGTCCCGTTGCTTCCTGTCTGCTAACCAATTCTCCACCCACACCAATACCTTACCCCCAATACCGTGTGCTTTAAGTTTGCACACTAATCTCCTGTGTGGGACCTTGTCAAAAGCCTTTTGAAAATCCAAATATACCACATCCACTGGTTCTCCCCTATCCACTCTACTAGTTACATCCTCAAAAAATTCTATGAGATTCGTCAGACATGATTTTCCTTTCACAAATCCATGCTGACTTTGTCCGATCATTTCACCACTTTCCAAATGTGCTGTTATCACATCCTTGATAACTGACTCCAGCAGTTTCCCCACCACCGACGTTAGGCTAACCGGCCTATAATTCCCCGGTTTCTCTCTCCCTCCTTTTTTAAAAAGTGGGGTTACATTAGCCACCCTCCAATCCTCAGGAACTAGTCCAGAATCTAACGAGTTTTGAAAAATTATCACTAATGCATCCACTATTTCTTGGGCTACTTCCTTAAGCACTCTGGGATGCAGACCATCTGGCCCTGGGGATTTATCTGCCTTCAATCCCTTCAATTTACCTAACACCACTTCCCTACTAACATGTATTTCACTCAGTTCCTCCATCTCACTGGACCCTCTGTCCCTTACTATTTCTGGAAGATTATTTATGTCCTCCTTAGTGAAGACAGAACCAAAGTAATTATTCAATTGGTCTGCCATGTCCTTGCTCCCCATAATCAATTCACCTGTTTCTGTCTGCAGGGGACCTACATTTGTCTTTATCAGTCTTTTCCTTTTTACATATCTATAAAAGCTTTTACAGTCCGTTTTTATGTTCTCTGCCAGTTTTCTCTCATAATCTTTTTTCCCCTTCCTAATTAAGCCCTTTGTCCTCCTCTGCTGTACTCCTGAATTTCTCCCAGTCCTCAGGTGAGCCACTTTCTCTGGCTAATTTGTATGCTACTTCTTTGGAATTGATACTATCCCTAATTTCTCTTGTCAGCCACGGGTGCACTACCTTCCTTGATTTATTCTTTTGCCAAACTGGGATGAACAATTGTTGTAGTTCATCCATGCAACCTTTAAATGCTTGCCATTGCATATCCACCGTCAATCCTTTAAGTGTCATTTGCCAGTCTATCTTAGCTAATTCACGTCTCATACCTTCAAAGTTACCCCTCTTTAAGTTCAGAACCTTTGTTTCTGAATTAACTATGTCACTCTCCATGTTAATGAAGAATTCCACCATATTATGGTCACTCTTACCCAAGGGGCCTCTCACGACAAGATCGCTAATTAACCCTTCCTCATTGCTCAAAACCCAGTCCAGAATAGCCTGCTCTCTAGTTGGTTCCTCGACATGTTGGTTCAAAAAACCATCCCGCATACATTCCAAGAAATCCTCTTCCTCAGCACCTTTACCAATTTGGTTCACCCAGTCTACATGTAGATTGAAGTCACCCATTATAACTGCTGTTCCTTTATTGCACACATTTCTAATTTCCTGTTTAATACCATCTCCGACCTCACTACTACTGTTAGGTGGCCTGTACACAACTCCCACCAGCGTCTTCTGCCCCTTAGTGTTACGCAGCTCTACCCATATCGATTCCACATCTTCCCGGCTTATGTCCTTCCTTTCTATTGCGTTAATCTCTTTTTTAACCAGCAACGCCACCCCACCTCTCCTTCCTTCATGTCTATCCCTCCTGAATATTGAATATCCCTGAACATTGAGCTCCCATCCCTGGTCACCCTAGAGCCATGTCTCTGTGATCCCAACTATATCATAATCATTAATAACAATCTGCACTTTCAATTCATCCACCTTATTACGAATGCTCCTTGTATTGACACATAAAGCCTTCAGGCGCTCTTTTACAACTCTCTTAGCCCTTTTTGATGCTTGCCCTGGATTTGTCGGCCTGCCACTTTTACTTTTCTCCTTTGTACTTTTTGCTTCTATGCTCACTTTACACCCCTCTGTCTCTCTGCACTGGTTCCCATCCCTCTGTTGTGAACTAACCTCCTCACGCCTAGCCTCTTTAATTTGATTCCCACCCCCCAACCATTCTAGTTTAAAGTCACCTCAGTAGCCCCCGCTAATCTCCCTGCCAGGATATTGGTCCCCCTAGGATTTAAGTGTAACCCGTCCTTTTTGTACAGGTCACGCCTGCACCAATAGAGGTCCCAATGATCCAAAAACTTGAATCCCTGCCCCCTGCTCCAATCCCTCAGCCACGCATTTATCCTCCACCTCATCGCATTCCTACTCTCACTGTCGCGTGGCACAGGCAGTAATCCCGAGATTACTACCTTTGTGGTCCTTTTTCTCAACTCCCTTCCTAGCTCCCTATATTCTCCTTTCAGGACCTCATCCCTTTTCCTACCTATGTCATTGGTACCTATATGTACCACGACCTCTGGCTCCTCACCCTCCCACTTCAGGATATCTTGGACACGATCAGAAATATCCCGGACCCTGGCACCAGGGAGGCAAACTACCATCCGGGTCTCTGGACTGCGTCCACAGAATCGCCTATCTGACCCCCTTACTATCGAGTCCCCTATCACAACTGCCCTCCTCTTCCTTGCCCTACCCTTCTGAGCTACAGGGCCAGACTCTGTGCCGGAGGCAGGGCCACTGTCGCTTCCCCCGGGTAAGCTGTCCCCTCCAACAGTACTCAAACAGGAGTACCTGTTGTTAAGGGGCACAGCCACCGGGGTACTCCCCATCACCTGCCTTTTCCCTTTCCCCCTCCTAACCGTGACCCACTTGTCTGCCTCCCGTGGCCCCGGCGTGACCACCTGCCTTCCACTCCTCTCCATCACCTCCTCGCTCTCCCTGACCAGACGAAGGTCATCGAGCTGCAGCTCCAGTTCCGTAACAGTGACTTATTTACCGACCCGGTACCTCTTCGGACTGTGGGAGGAAACTGGAGCACACGGGGAAATCCCACGCATTCCTCGGGGAGGATGTAGAGAGACTCCTTACTGAACGGCGCTGGAATTGAACTCCCAACTCCGGAACGCCCGAACCGTAATGGCGGCACGCTAACTGCTACGCTTCTGTGGGGCTCGCAATGAGATGGGCACGTGAGTCCAAATCAGAATCAGGTTTAATATCACCGGTATACATCGGGAAATTTGTTGTCTTTGTGGCAGCAGTACAATGCAATACATAATAATAGAAAAAAATCGTGAATTGCAGTAAGTATATCCATATTAAATAGTTAATAGAAAATAGAAATAAGAAAGTAGCGAGGTAGTGTTCATGGGTTCAATGTCCATTCAGAAATCAGATGGCAGAGGGGAAGAAACTGCTCCTGATTTGTTGAGTGTGCGTCTTCAGGCTTCTGTACCTCCTTCCTGATGGTTGCAATGAGAAGAGGGAACATGCTGGGTAAAGGGGGTCCTTAGTGATAGACACCACATTTTTGAGACATCGCTCCTTGAAGATGTCCTGGGTACTACAGAGGATGACGATGGAGCTGACTAAGTTTACAACTCTCTTCAGCTTATTTCAACCCTGTGTAGTAGCAGTAAAAAAATCTTCTCAAACTCCAAATGAAATATAGTCACAGTTATGCTTATTTGCAGCTTATATGTCGGGTCAAGATTAGAACCTTAGAGATATTGATACCCAGGAATTTGAAATTGCTCATTCTCTCCACTTCTGCTCCTTCTATGAGGACTGGAATGTGTTCCCTCATCTTACCCTTCCTGAAGTCCACAATCAGCTCTTTGGTTTTATTGACGTTGAGTGCCAAGTTGTTGCTGTGACACCACTCAACAAGCTGATCAATGTCACTCCTGTATGTTCTCTTGTCACCATCTGAAATTCTGCCAACGGCAGTTGCATCATCAGCAGATTTATAGATGTTATTCATCTGGGCCTAGCCACAAAGTCATAGGTATAGAGGGAGTAGAGCAGTGGGCTAAGCACACACCCCTGAGGTGTTGATAGTGAGGTGGAGATGTTGCTTCCGCTCTGCACAAATTGCTGTCTTCTGGTTAGGAAGTTGAGGATCCAGTTGAAGAGAGAGGTACAGAGGGCCAGGTTCTGGAGCTTTTTCATCAGGACTGTAGGAATGATGGTGTTAAATGCTGAGCTGTAGTCAACGAACAGCATCCCGGCGTAGGTATTTGTATTGTTCAGGTGGTCTATGAATATGCAGAGAGTGAAGAGATATTGCTATGTGTAGGTAGAAGGATTTTGTTTAAGGTATTATTAGCTTAATTATCTCAGCAGAACATTGTGGGCAAAGCACACAAAATGCTGGAGGAACTCAGCAGGTCTAGCAGCATTTATGTAAGAGGAATAAATAGTCGACGTTTCAGGTCAAGACCTTTCATCAGGACTGGAAAGGACTGGGGAAGAAACCAGAATAAGAAGGTGAGAGGAGGGGAGGGAGTACAAACGGGGAGGTGATGGGTACAACTAGGCAAGGGGGAGGGGGAATATTGTAAAAAGCTGGGAGGGGTTAGACAGAAGAGCTAAAATGCTGAAGAAGAAAGAATCAGATAGGAAAAGGCAGTGAACCATGGGAGAAAGTGAAGGAGGAGGAAGGTGACGAGTAGGTTCATGTTCCTGTATTGTGCTGCTCTCTGCTCTGTATTCTACAGGGAGGTGGGAAAGGGGGACCTTTAGTGTCACTTTAGCCCAGGTGTAATTTTGGCTAAGCAACTGGAGCTGGCTGAGCGATCTCCAGGTTATTTGTTACGCGGCCACTATCTGAAAGCCATCATGGACAAGGCAAGTGGGTTTAATGACAAGAATGGAGCTGTAGCTCCGAGGTGGGACAAGAGTCAACTGATTGGGAGTGTGTTTGTCCCCAACAGTTAGTCCACAATGAACCCCCGTCCCACAGAAACTAATTCAAAATAAACTCTAATTCTGTACTCTGCTTGAACATCGTGATTCAATTATCTCAGAGAATTTTAAAATGTAATAAGTCTGTTTAGCCACAGGCATGTGGCACCAATTGTGAGTGTCCTTGAGTCAGAAATAGCCCCAAGGGTAGTCATTTGGTAGAATGAAACTAATAATTATTCTGTATTAGCTTGACATGGAATATTTGGAGGAACTTGAAGAAACGAAATTGGGTGCAAATGTCTTCTGTTGAAGAATCTTCCTGCTCTATATTAGAGAAAGATGCTCCTCAATCTGCAGAAAAATCCTCTGTGTCAGTATCTATTGAAGGAACTGTTCCATTGTGAGTAATAGAATTCCTAATTCTATTCAGGGTATGTGTATCTTCAGCCCTTTCTCACCTGGATCTACCTATCACCTCCCTGCCTCTGTCGCAATTCCCACCCACTCTTCCTTTATCTACCCATCACCTGTCTCTCACCTGGATCCACCTATCACCTCCCTGCCTCTGTCGTAATTCCCACCCACTCTTCCTCTATCCACCCATCACCTGTCTCTCACCTGGATCCACCCATCATCTCCTAGACACTGTTGCAATTCCCACTTTGCCTTCCTCCATCTGCCTATCACCCGTTCTTCACCTCTCCGTTTACTTATACCGACTCTCTCCCCTCTATCTTTCAGTCAGTAAGAAGGGTCTCGGCCCGAATTGTTGACTGTCCATTTCCTTCCCCGGATGCTGCCTGGCCTGCCGAGTTCCTCCAGCTCCTTTGTGTGTCGAGCCAGAACACGAGCTTCCTTTTCCAACCTGAGTACAAAGCCCAGTGATCTGGATTATTCCCGTCCACAGATGCTGCCTGACCTGCTGAGTTCTTCCAGTGTTTTCTTTGATTTATTTCACTTTATTTAGCGATACAGCGCGGAGAAGGCCCTTCCGGCCCTACGAGCCGCACCATCCAGCAACCCACTGACTTGATCTTAGTCTAATCACAGGATAATTTACAATGACCAATTCACCTACTAACCGATACATCTTTGGACTGTGGGTGGAAACCGGCACATTCAGAAGAAACCCAGATGCACATGAGAAGAACGTACAAACATTCTTACAGAGGGCGCCGGAGTTGAACTCCAACCTCCAACGCACAGGTGGTAATGGCGTTGCTACGGTAATGTGGCATCCCAAAGGATTATTCCAACAATTTGCCAGAAACTGGATCCAATTTGCTATAAACAGGCTGTTTTAATTTAACAGAAATTCTCGTACAAATAAAAGCATTCAACATTATCAGGATTTGAATAAACACGGTGAAAACTGTTGACTCATCGACTGGATGACAAACCTGTGGCAGGGCACAGATTATTCAGTGATCCTAGTTTGGAAATGAAACTGATTGATCAGGAAAGGTTGAATAGGTTAAGAGTGTTACGAGAATCACCCTTTGTAATAATGATCAGTAAGGTACAGAGAATCTGTATTTATCGACAAGTAACTTTTATTATTTCAACTCAAAAGCACGTGGATTCACATTCTTATCTACCTGTGTGCTCCCTACTCACTAAAGCGTAGGAGAACGAGGGGAGAATTGGTAGATGTTTACAAAATTATGAAAGGTATAGATAGGGTGGAAATAAGCAGGGTTTTTCCACAAAGGTTAGGTGAGACTGGAACTTCGGGTCATAAGTTAAATGTGAAAGGTGAGCTATAGGATTCTCTTCATGGACTTCAGTTCAGAAATGCTATTTGCTTGCAGTTATTGTTTACATGATTTTTTTTTCATTGCATACTTGGTGTTTGATGGTCTTTTCTCTGGCTATTTTATTTTTTATGGACTTGATGTGTTTAATCTTCTTCACTCAGAGGGTGGTGAAAGGGTGGAATGAGCTGTCAGCGGAAGTTGTAGATGTGGGTTCAATTGTAACATTTAAGAGAAGTTTGGATACGTACATGGATGAGAGGAGTATGAAGGGCTATGGTTTAGGTGTAGGTAGATGAGACTAAGCAGAAAAACAAGTTAGCACAAAAGGGCCTGTTTATGTGCTCTAGTGTGCTGTTTTGGTCACCTAAGATAGATGTCAATAAGATTGAAAGAGTGCAGAGAAAATTTACAAGGATGTTGCTGGGACTTGAGAACCTGAATTATAGGGAAAGATTGAATCAGTTTGGACTTTATTCCCTGGGACGTTGGAGAAGAAATGGAGATTTGATAAACATATACAAAATTATGAAAGGTATAGATAGGGTGGAAATAAGCAGGGTTTTTCCACAAAGGTTAGGTGAGACTGGAACTTCGGGTCATAAGTTAAATGTGAAAGGTGAGCTATAGGATTCTCTTCATGGACTTCAGTTCAGAAATGCTATTTGCTTGCAGTTATTGTTTACATGATTTTTTTTTCATTGCATACTTGGTGTTTGATGGTCTTTTCTCTGGCTATTTTATTTTTTATGGACTTGATGTGTTTAATCTTCTTCACTCAGAGGGTGGTGAAAGGGTGGAATGAGCTGTCAGCGGAAGTTGTAGATGTGGGTTCAATTGTAACATTTAAGAGAAGTTTGGATACGTACATGGATGAGAGGAGTATGAAGGGCTATGGTTTAGGTGTAGGTAGATGAGACTAAGCAGAAAAACAAGTTAGCACAAAAGGGCCTGTTTATGTGCTCTAGTGTGCTGTTTTGGTCACCTAAGATAGATGTCAATAAGATTGAAAGAGTGCAGAGAAAATTTACAAGGATGTTGCTGGGACTTGAGAACCTGAATTATAGGGAAAGATTGAATCAGTTTGGACTTTATTCCCTGGGACGTTGGAGAAGAAATGGAGATTTGATAAACATATACAAAATTATGAAAGGTATAGATAGCGTAAGTACAAGCAGGATTTTTCCACTGCGGGGTTGGCTGTGTCTGGAATTAGAGGTCATGGGATCAGGGTGAAAGGTGAAATGTTTAAGGCAAACTTCTTCACTTAGAAGGTAGTGCGAGTGTGGAACGAGGTGGCAGCAGAAGCGATGGACATGGGTTTGATTGCAACACTTAGGAGAAGCTTGGATAGATACATGGATGGGAGACGTGCGGAGGATTATGGCCGAGGTGCAGGCTGATGGGACGAGGCAGAATAGTTTGGCATGGACTAGAAGGTCCGAAGAGCCTGTTTCTGTGTGGAGTTCTCTATGACTCCATAACTCTCCCACAGAGATGTATTTTTATCAGGAAGCTTGTGTGTACTGTGGTTACAGACACCACAGATAAAGGCCAATGGTGTTCTGAGTTATTACTCCAGAATGGCTCACTAGTATCTTTCAGGGAAAGAAACTTGCCCTGACCTGGCTTATGCCTGACTCCAGATTTACCAACGTGGTGGACTGATTTGTCACCTGAACTTCCATTGTACTGCTTTTTGTCAGACTTTCTTGTCCAGCCCAGAGATATTAAGAAGGAGATGGTGAGATACCCCCACAGAAGTGTCCCTGTAAGACTTTAAGGACAAGATTACTCAAATATGGTCAAGAAATACCAGCCTTGTCAATGCTGCCTCCATTTTGTGCATGAATTAACAAAAGCCATTCAAAGATTTTTATCTCAAAGTCAACGGGCTTTCTGTGCCTTTGTGGAAGTCGTTGGTTTGAACCAAATGCTCAATTTTTGTCCCTGATGATGCAACATACTCATCATCAAGTTCAAAATTTGTTCGTAGGGATCATATTCCACTCTTTCCTCTGGGCTGGGATTCAGTATCCCAACAAGTGTTCTGCTGACATTGGAGAACCTTCAAAGGAGGTTCACGAAAATGATTCTGGGATTGAAAGGTGAAAAGTGCTTGATGGCTCTGGGCCTCTACTCACTGGAATTCAGAAGAATGGGGGGTGACCTCATTGAAACCTATCGAATGTTGAAAGACCTTGGTAGAGTGGATGTCTCCTATGGTGGAAGCGTCTAAGACCAGAGGACGCAGCCTCAGAATGAAGGTGTGTTCTTTCAGAATGCAGATGAGGAGGAAATTCTTTAGCCAGAGAGGGTGGTGAATCTGTGGAATTTGTTGCCACATGCGGCTGTGAAGGCCAAGTCATTGGGTATATTTAAGGCAGAGGTTGACAGATTCTTGATTGGTCAGGGCATAAGGATATGAGGAGGAGGCAGGAGATTGGGGCTGAGAAGAATAATGGATCAGCCATGATGAGCAGACTTGATGGGCCAAATGGCCTAATTGTGCTCCTATATCTTATGTAATTCACTCACAGATGTGATCTCGTGACAAAAATCAGCATTTATTGTCTATCCCTCAGTTACCTTGGACCTTGATGGTGGCTGAATGTGGTGGATACAGCCCAGTCCATCACAGGCAAAGCCCCCCTCCCCATCATTGGGCACATCTACAAGGGGGGCTGCCACAAGAAAGGCACATCCATCATCCAGGCCTTTCTCTCTTCTCGCTATTACCATTGGGCAGGAGGTACAGGAGCACTATGCCATCCACCAAAAGGTTCTTCTCCGTTCCATTGTCTCCGCTGCACCTGTTCCCAGGATATGCCTTTCCTGTCCAGGACATCAGAGTTGTCCTTCTTCTACAAGGGACAATGTTTTACCTTTCTCCACCATTGATGCTGACTCACCTGCATCACCTCCATTTCCTGAACATCCGAGCTGACCCCATCTTTGTCCCACCTTAACAGAGAAAGAGATTCCCTTGTCTTTATCTACCAACATATGAGCCTCCACGTCCAACACATCACTCTCCACAGGGATCATACCATCAAATGTATCTTTACCTCTCTCCCCCTGTCTGCATTCTGCAGGGATCGCTCCTTCCGTGTTTTCCTTGTCCATACGTCCCCTGCACTAATCCCCCTCTTGGCATTTACCCCTGCAAGTGGCCAAAGTGCCACACCTGCCTAGTCACCTCCTCCCTCACCTCCATTCAGGGCCTCAAACAGTTTCTTCCAGGTGAGGCAACACTTCACCTGCAAGCCTGCTTGGGTTGTCTGTTGTACACGGTACTCCCGATGTGGCCTCCTCTACATTGGTGGGAGCTATCGTCAATTGGGGGACCGCTTCTTCGAACATGTTCGCTCCATCTGCCAACAGCAGAACTTCCCGGTGCCCAAACATTTTAATCCCAATTCCCATTCCCATTCCGACATATCAATCCATGTCTTCCTCTTGTGCCATGATTCACTTTCTACAACTCGTGTTCTCAGTATTAATTATTTACTTCTTTATGATATGCACAATTTGTCTTCTTTTGCACGTTGGTTGTTTGTCGGCCTTTGTTATTTATAGTTTTTCATTGATTCTATTGTATTTCTTTGTTCTACTGTGAATGCTTGCAAACAGAAGAATCTCAGGGTTGTATATGGTGACCTATACATACTTTGATAATACATTCACTTTGAACTTTAAAATGTTAGGCAAACTGCTTTGAATCTGGAGTTTGTGTTGGTCAGAATGGGCAAAGATGGTAGATCTCTCCCTGAATTAGATGGGACTTTACCACAACCTACCAGTTTTGCCATACCTGACGTTAAGCCTTGTGTATCAGGTTGTTTCCTGGATATGGGGAATTAGAGCAGGATGAGCCCATTTCCTGAGATTGTGCAGAAATAGAGGTCAGAAAAATGACAGCCGACCTTTCTGAAACTTTTAATCAATGCACCGTAGAAAGCATCCTACCGAGATGTACCAATGCTTGGATTGACAACCACTCTGCCAGTGACCACAAGAAACTGTAGAGAGTTGTGAACACTCTCTGTGGACATCTCAGGAACCAGCCACCCCTCCATGGATACTGTCTAAAATTCTCACTGCCTCGGCATAATCAAAGACCTCTCCCACCCCGGACGTCCTCCTCCAAACCATCGCATCACTTTTACAAAACCCTAAAAGCATGTACTGCTAGGCTCACAGACAGTTTCTACACCACTGTTGGAAGACTATTGAACGGTCCCCCAGTACAACAAGATGGATTCTTGACCTGGTTTTTAGCGCTGGAAATAGTTACATTCGGACACATCTCGTTAGCGGGGCAGCAGTATGGTCGCATTGTTTATTCCAGGGACCAGCTGATTGCGCTTATGCCGGCCGGTTTAGCGAACAGAGCTGTGGACACCCCTGCTGAAATCTGGAGGAAAACACACAGAGGATCTAAAGGGGGATCACAAAGGCGAGGAAAGAGGACCGGGTTGAGACAACAGAGACTTATGGAGAAGAGGAGTTCGGTGGGTAATAAAATGGTCGAGTTGACGGCGCTAGCCAGGCGTCAGAGAACATTTCGGGAGAGCAGTGTTATGTGTTTTACTGAAACGGGGCTGCATGAGGGCATACCCGATCAAAACTTTTCCATGGATGGCTTCCAGACTGTTCGGGCTGACCTGAAGTGCACTGAGAGCAGTAAGCGTAAAGGAGTTGGGGGCTTGCCGTTCTGGTTAACAATGGATGGTGCAATCCTGGTCATATTACGATTGAGGAATGTGATTGTAGACAGGATATTGAACTTTTTACTGTTGGACTCTGGCCATATTCCACCGAGATACAACACTGGGCAGCATGGGAGGTTGTTCCTGCCTGTGGCCATCGAACTTGCAGCTCCTCCCGTGGAGGGTCAGACACCCTGAGCCAATAGGCTGGTCCTGGACTTATTTCCATCTGGCATAGTTTGCATATTGTTGTTTGATTGTTTGTGATTTTTGTATTGCTATATTTATGCTCTATTCTTGGTTGGTGCGGCTGTAACGAAACTCAATTTCCCTTGGGATCAATAAAGTATATCTATCTATCTACCTATAATCTACCTCGTAATGACCTCACACCTTTCTGCTTATTGCTAAAGAAGTTCCTTCTCATCTCTGTTCTAAAGGGATTTATTCCTTTCCCTTATTATTTATTGCGATACAGCACGGAAATGGCCTTCCAGCCCTTTGAGCTGTGCTGTGCTACAACCGCGCTAAATTAACCCTAGCCTAATCACTGGACGATTTACAATGACATATTAACCTACCAACCAGTAGGTCTTTGGACTGTGGGAGGACACCAGAGCACCCAAAGGGAACACACATGATCATGAGGAGACGTACAAACTCCTTACAGGCAGTGGCGGGAAGTGAACCCAGGTTGCCTGTACTGTTAAGCGATGTGCTAACCACCAGGCTACCATGCCGCCTGTGCCCTCTAGTCCAAGACTCCCCCACCATTGGAAACATTTCATTTTATATAAACAGTTGATGTTTACTTTTTTGTAAAAATTATGTTACAAATTGCATATAATTTGTGTTTATATTTTTCTTGTTAATGTTGAGTATCTGATCCTTTGTGTCTGTGATGTTGCTGCAAATATTTCATTGTAACAGTGAATAAATTGACTTCTACAGATAACAATAAATCCAACTTTGATGCAGTTAATTGAACCGCTTTGAAATGGTGGAGTTTAAACTTATTACTCCAGGCTTCTAGATACTTAACAAAGCAATGTTATATAAACACAAGGGATTCTGCAGATACTGAAAATCTTGAGGAGCGCACAAAATGCTGGAGGAACTCAGCAAGTCAAGCAACATCTATGGAAGGGAATAAACCGCTGATGTTTTTGTCTGAGGGTCTAAAAACATCAACTGTTTATTCCCCACCATAGCTATCGCCTGACTTGATGAGTTCCTCCAACATTGTCTTTAATTCAGCTGCCCAAGTTGGTCCATCTATTCAGCATCCAAATGGATTTTGCCAATAATTTTCAGCAGTTATCTTTGGTTCAGGCACAAGACCAGTAGAAATCATTCTAGTTAAGCTACTGTACTGCATCGGAATTCCAGCACCTCCCACATTACAATCAGACAATAGCTAACTTCATCAACTCCCGTAAGAACTAACAATGGCATCTCTCTATATACACCAGATCACATCATCGTCGTTACCATCATCATCACCATCATCAATGTCATTATCATCATCATTATCATCATCATCATCATTATCGTCATCATCATCATTGTCGTCATCATCATCACCATCGTCAATGTCATTATCATCATCATCATTATCGTCATCATCATCATCGTTGTCATCATCAACATTATCATCATCATCATCATTATCATCATCATCATCGTATGTCCTATTCTCATAAAGCCACACATTCTTGCACAATTTTTCACTATTTTCAATCCCAATACTCTTTTATCTGGAACCAACTTCCGGAGATCATATTCTGCCAAGAACCACACGAAGGGTAAGAAAAAGGAACACACAACAGTCCTCATCAAGGGATCAAATATCTATCCTGGGCCCAACACATCGATGCAGTTACAAAGAAGGTACGACAGCAGCTATATTTCATTAGGAGTTTGATCAGGTTTGATGTCACCAAAGACTCTCACAAATTTCTATAGATGTACCGGGGAGAGCATTCTAACTGGCTGCGTCACTGTCTGGTATGGATGGGGGTCACTGCACAGGATCGAAGTAAGTTTCCGAAAGTTGTAAACTCTGTCAGCTCCGTCATGGGCACTAGCCTCCCTAGAGTCCAGGACATCTTCAAGGAGCGATGTCTCAAAAAGGCAGTCTCCATCATTAGGGACCCCCATCTCCCAGCACGTGCCCTCTTCTCATTGCCACCATCAGCGAGGAGGTACAGAAACCTGAAGGCACACACTCAATAATTCTGGAACAGCTTCTTCCCTTCTGCCATCAGATTTCTGAATGGACATTGAACCCATGAACACTGCTCACTACTTTTTTTTCACTTTTTGCACCATTTATGTTATTTAACTTGATTTTATATATACTGCTTGCTCTAATGTAACATTTTTATTATTGTGCATTACAATGTACTGCTGCCACAAATTTCACAACACATGCCACTGATTCTGATTGTGCCTTAGAACTGAATTCCCTCATTCTCTGCATTGCCTAAGTAAAAAAGTTCCTAATGATTTTTCTAAGGCAAAAAAAAAGCCTCATATGCGAGCATGGTGGAAATCTGTAATAAATATAGAAGCTCTTAACAGTTCAGGGCGAGGTGAAAGGTCACTGACTGGAAATGCTGACTCACTGAGAATTTCCAATTGCCTAAGTAAAAATAGCCAATTCTGGACAAAGGGCATTTTCTGTACTGTGCATCTTTGTTGCTTTCTGACTCAAAAACTGGAAGTACACTGAGTGTCACAGATGCACAGATGGAATTAGACAGTGTGGAAACATGCCGTTCGGCCCAACTGCTCCATGCTGACTAATTAGTCCCATTTGACAACATTTGACCCATTACACTCTAAACCTTTCCAATCTACATATGGACTTGCCCACTTGTCTATTGTACCTGCCTCAACCACTTTCTCTAACAGCTCATTCCACATGGATACCACCCTTTATGTAAAAAATGTTGCCCCTCACGTTCCTATTAATCTCTCCCTTCTCCACAAGACCATAAGTTATATGAGCATTTGGCTCATCGAGTCTGCTTCATCATTTCGTCATGGCTGATCCATTTTCCTCTCAACCCCATTCTCCTGCCTTCTCCCCGTAACCTTTCATTCCCTGACTAATCATGAACATATGAACCTCCACCTTAAATACACCCAGCTGCCTGTGGGAATGAATTCCACAGATTCACCACCCTCTGACTAAACCCAATCATCTTAAGCCTATGCCATCTAGTTCTTCATTCCAAAACTCTGGAAAAAAGACCGAGTGTATTCACCCTATCTATGAAAGTCATGATTTTATACACCACTGTAAGGACACCTTAGTGACATTACACAGAACTGGGAGAAGATGCCTGATCTGAAGCATTTGCTCTTCTTTCCCTGTCCACAGATGCTGACTGACCTGATGAGTGTTTCCAGAATTTTCAGTTTTTATCTCAGATTTTCAGAATCTGTGGTTGTATTTTTATACCTCCTTAGATTTCATGCTTTTTTTTGATTATCTCTTCTCCAGTCTTTTCATACTTCCTGATATGCCCAGAATTGGTGCCCACAGGAGCAGCATGATAACGTAGCAGTTAATGTTAACCCAGTGACCCGGGTTCAATTCCCACCACCGTCTGTAAAGAGTTTGTACGTTCTCCTCATGATATACAACCCCGAGATTCATTTTCCTGTGGGAATACTCAGCAAATCTACGGAACAGTAACTATAAGAGGATCAATGAAAGATCAACTAGAGTGCAGAAGACAACAAACTGTGCAAATGCAATATAAATAAATATGAATAAATAGCAATAAATAATGAGAACATGAGATAATGAAATAAAGAATTCTTAAAGTGAGATCATTAGTTGTAGGAACATTTCTATGATGGGGCAAGTTTAGTGTAGTTATCCCCTTTTGGCTCTTGATGTGAATTGGCAACAGCACATGACGAACTTTGAGCTCTATAACAATCTACCGATGCTCACCACTAAAATCGAGGCGAGAAGACTGGAACTAGCGGGGCACTGTCTACGCCACCCGAGCTACCTGCCAGCCTGGTCATCATATGGGAGCCCAAGCACGGGAGGATGAACCCTGGGCGCCATCCCAAGACTATGGTCAACACGCTCCTAGAAGACAGCGGCGCGGCTGATGTAGATGAACTGAACACACTGATGAGGGAGAGGGAGAAGTGGAGAGTCCGTCATCGTGCCCGACGCCGGCCCCCTAGGCCTGAGTCGACGTAGTAGTAGTAGTATCCCCTTTGTTCAAGAGCCTGATGGTAGAGGGGTAATAACTGTTCTTGAATCTGGTGGTGCAAGTCCTGAGTCTCTTGTACCTTCTACCTGAAGGCAACAGCGAGAAAAGAGCATGGCCTGGGTGGTGGAGATCTCTGATGACGGATGCTGCTTTCCTATGACACCATTTCATGTAGATGTGCTCGATGGTTGGGCGGGCTTTACCCATGATGCACTGGGGTGAATCCACTACCTTTGCAGGATTTCCCGCTCATAGGCGCATGGATGAGGGTTAAGTGGGAGAGAAGGGTTAGACCGATAGTGACTCACACAAAATGCCTGAGAGCCCAGAAGGCAAGTGAGCAACTGTGGAAAGGAATAAAGAATTGATGTTTCAGGATCAGACCCTTTGTTAGGATTAGAATGACCATGGAATAGGTTAAAAAGTCGGCACAACATCGTTGTACAAAGGGCCTGTACCGTTGTAAGAATGGAATACAAATAAAACTGTAGATGCTGGAATCAGAAACCAAAATTGAAAATGCTAGAAGGACTCAGCCAGTCAAGCAGCAGCACCTGTGAAAAGAAAAGTCGGACTTGTTCTGAGGAAGTGCAAAATGTCAACGATTTTCTCCTTGCATAGATGCTGCTCAACTGGTTGAGTCTTCCAGCATTTTCTGTTTCGGTCCCCGATCACAATATCAGGTGACAGCGTGTACCTGAACATCCGAGAACCTGCAGCTTGACATGGACGTCCATTATTTAGCTTAATTGCACCAGATCTGCAAGATACTTTTACCAGTCCACTACACAATGTTCGTTTGCACATTGGTTATTTGTCAGTCTTTGTTTACGTTCAGTTTTCATACTGTATTCTTTTATTTAACTGTAAATGAATCTGAAGTTTGTCTGCACTCAGAGGCCACTTTAATAGGTACAGGAGTAGAACCTGCAGAGGTCTTCTGCTGCTGTAGCCCATCCACTTCGAGGTTCAACATGCTGTGCATTCAGAGATGCTCTTCTGCACACTCCTGTTGCAACACGTGGTTATCCGAGTTACTGTCGCCTTCCTGTCAGCTTGGACCAGTCTTGGCCTCTCTTATTAACAAGGCGTTTTCATCCACAGGGATGCCTGTCACTCTGGCCCTTCCCTTTCCTCTCTTCCACCTTCTGGGAGAAGATATGGGAGCTTGAAAGCCCAGACGACCAGACTCAGGCACAGCTTCAGCTACCTATAGGCTCTCACTGCAACTTGTGTCCTCAGTATTATGTTTATCTGCAAAATTTCTCTTCTTCTGCACAGTTGTTGTTTGTCAGTCTTTTCTTATTTATATTTTTTCATAAATTCTGCTCTAAATGCTTACAAGAAAATGAATATGGTGACATATTTATACTTTGATAATAGACTTACTTTGACTTTTGACTTTGTGCAGCCTCCTCCTCCTATCTTCTATTGTAATAGCCACCCACCAAGTTCTGGATTCCTGTGCTTATGGTCGGACTTGGTTCCTCATCCAGAAAAATGGATCACGTTTCCTTCAGCGGCTCATGTTCCTTGCTGTTAATGACAAATGGCTCAGTAACTTCGGAGGCCAGTGAACAATGTGACCAAAGGTGAGATCCCTCAGACAGTTCACTACTTTGGTTATCTCTTCTTCTTTCAAATATGATTCTGCTACTATTGGAACCTGGGATTTACATTTTATTTTGGCATCTTCCCCATTCCTTTCCAGTACCAACGAAGGGAATTGGCCCGAAACGTTGACTGTTTTAAAAAAAATTTTTTTTTGGCATGTGCGTGCGTGCGTGCGTGTGTCTGTGCGTGCGCGCGATGTTGGCGGGACGATGTCTTTTTCATGCCTTTACAAGGTACAGAGAGAGAGAGAGAGAGACTGTGTGGCGCGCCACTCCTCACACAGCCACTTCGCAGTATTTTATCCCTTTATTTCACGAGGTTGAGTTGCGATCTTGGCACTCGACCCAGCACAGATGGAAAGCGTACTTGGGGGCTGCCCCGGCTGGATTTGAACCCGGGAACCTCTGTTCCAGAGTCCGGCGCTGCTGTCATTGCGCCGCCAGCCGGCCCTGAAACGTCGACTGTTTATTCACTTCCATAGATGCTGCCTGAGGCTGCTGACTTCCTCTCGCATTTTGCGTGTGTTGCCTCGGATTGAATAGGTGGGTCGCTGAGTGGTACGGCTCACTGAGCCAGAAGGCCCTGTTCAACGTTATATCTCTAAATAAAAACGAGATAAGGAAAATTAAAAGGGTAATTGAGGGGCTTCCTCAGCCAGCCCAGCCCCTACATGCCCAGTAGAGGGAGATCCCTGTACTGTGGTCGTTTTCCACTGAATCCTCGTGGTGGCTTCTCGCTCTGTACTTCAGGAACCGGCTCAGATGAAGGAGGCCATCTATGAAATGAGCTTCTCTGGCATTTCTGACATCAGTGGGGTGCATGCGATGGATCAGTCTCCTTTTAAAGCACCGCCTGAGCAAATAGTCTGCAGTGATTAAATCAGGAAAGTCAATCTCGGAGTGCTCGGCAAACAGATTCTGCTAATACAACAGCTCATAAGACACCTCTCTGTGTTTGCCGTACAGTGGTCAGATCACCGGGCCAGAGCCCACCGCTGTAACGGCTCTGGGAGGTAATCAAACCTGAGTCGCCCGCTTCATTATAGACTGCCTGCTCGCTGGCAGCCAGGCGGTCAACAGCAGCGGTAAAGGCTTCCCTGGTCTTTTCTCCACAGGGACAAGGGAAGCCTCTTCCCGGACACCGGCAGAATTTTGTCCGCTTGTTCAATAACCAGCCAAACAGGCACAAGAGCAGGATAGGATGTCAAACAGACACACAGGAATGGTTCTGAGTCAATCTGTTCTGAGATGAATATCGGGGCAGTGTCACAGACACGTCCGCAGGTGTAATTATGCCAACTGCTTCCTTAACCCACCAGAGCACCTTACAATGATCGGTGTTCACGCATACACATGTGCGTGCCCGCACACAGTCACACACACACTCACGCGTGCACACACACACACACACACACACACACACACACACTCACATACACATTCACACACACACACACACACACACTCACATACACATTCACACACACACATACATTCACACACACACACACACTCACATACACATTCACACACACACACACACACACACACACACACACATTCACACACACTCACATACACATTCACACACACACACACACACACACACACACTCACATACACATTCACACACACACACACACACACACACACATTCACACACACTCACATACACATTCACACACACACACACACACACACTCACATACACATTCACACACACACATACATTCACACACACACACACATTCTCTCTCTCTCTCACACACACACACACACACACACACATACACACATTCACACACACACACACACTCACATACACAATCACACACACACACACACACACACACACACTCACATACACATTCACACACACACACACACACACACTCACATACACATTCACACACACACATACATACGTTCACACACACACATACATTCACACACACACACACATTCTCTCTCTCTCTCTCACACACACACACACACACACACACACATACACACATTCACACACACACATACAAACGTTCACACACACACAAACACACACACACACACACACACACAGATATAATATCTCTCTAAGAGACATGAGAGACATGATTACAGCATTCTCCTCTGACACGATAGTTTTCTGGTGCTGCACTGTGAGTGTTGTTTCAACTGAGTTAACACAGGGGGAGGCCAGTCTTGCTCATAAATCATTAATCCACTCTAATCCACTTTAAAATGAGCTCACAGAACAATACTTTTACCAGCTTCACTACCTTAAGCTGAAGTATCATTTTATCCAGGCAGTGTACGATGTGCTTCCAAGCCCATCAAACCTGCACACATGGGGCAAGGCAGAGTCATCTGCGTGCCCACTGTGCTCCAAGCGAGGAACCCTCAGCGGCTACGCAAGGGCACTTGGTGAGGGACGGTACAGGTGGAGGCATGATCAGGTTCTGAAGACCATCGCTGAAGCCGTCAGCGCAGGAGTTGAGTGGGCGAAGCGATCCCGACCCTCCAAGCAGACCATTGTCTTTGTCAGAGCTGGGGAGCAGCCAATACCTGCCAAAAGAACATCTGCAGGCATTCTGACCTCTGCAAGGGACTGGCAGCTGTTGGTGGACCTCGAAGGACAGCTGAAGTTCCCCAACCACATCGCAGCCACCACCCTGCGACCAGACATTGTCCTAGTGTCTGAGTCTACTAAGCAAGTGGTGCTGCTGGAGCTGACAGTCCCATGGGAAGATCGCTTGGAAGAGGCCTTTGAAAGGAAGCTCTCCAAGTACGCAGGACTGGTCAGCAACTGTCAGCAGGCTGGATGGAGAGCGAGGTGTCTCCCAGTGGAGGGTGGTTGTAGGGGATTCGTAGCCCGTTCCTTAGTTACAGCCTTCAGCATTTTGGGCATCGAGGGAGAGAGGAAGAGGAGAGCCATCCGCAGTACCACCGATGCGGCAGAGAGGGCCTCAAGATGGCTGTGGCTCAAAAGAGGGGAGCCATGGAGTCATAAGTAGCTAGCCATCTGGACACAAGCTGGGGTCTGATCAGCCCCGGCTGGGTCACCTGGAGGAGGTTGTATGATGTTGAAAGACCCGAAACACCCGATGATTCCAGGAACATCACTGAAGATGTGTCCAGAAGCATCAATAGATGTATGTACACAGTGTCACCTGCAGCTGAACTTGGAAATATTTCACTGGTCCTTCATTGCCACTGGATCTGAATCCAGGAACTCCTGACCCAACAGCACCTTCACCAGAAGGATTGTAATGATTCAAAAAGTTGTTTCATCACCATCTTCTCAGGGGAAAACAGGAGGCAGGTAATAACGGCGCCCCATCTCTGAATGATTTAATGAATGACACAAGGTAGAGGATTTATGGATGACTATGCATTGAACATCAAAGGAAACTGGTTACATACTATTTTGATGGTTGGTTGTAACTTTATACACCTGTGCAGACCAATTGTTGTTTTAAGCAGGAGATTTTGACATGGCCTGAAAATTGTGTGGCACATTAAATAATTTTTTGTAATATGCTATGAATATTTAGAAAGAAAATTGAAAAATCATATACTTTTGATTTTGTTTAGTAATTGAAGGGTAAAATGAAATACAGCACAACAAAGAAAATCTTTCCGGTTTCGTAAACTTTTTCTAGCTGTGTCCAATTCCAGCTGTGTGGCAACAAAGGTATGTGCGCAGGAGCATTTTGGTTATTGCACAGCTGCGTACCTGTGCTGTTGAGAAAGAAGAGTGTTGGTGTGTAACAGTACCTGCAGGAAGAGTAAACCAACTCTCTTTACATTGACTAACTGAAGGAGCTGGGCAGACTGGTGTACAAAAGACAGTTTGTGGTCTACAACTCAGTGTGGTATCTCAGAATGTCTTGTGGGAATCTAGGTTCTTTGGAATATAAAAATAAAGGAAGAGAGAGATTGGAGAGCAAAAGACTGAGAGAGAGAGAGAGAGAATGAGAGATACAGTCAGAGAGGTTGACAGATGGAACAGTTGAAGGTGGAGAAGAGAAGGAAAGAGAAAGTTTGGAGGGAAAGGGTGTAAGAGGGAGAGAGAGACAGATGGAATAGTCAAAGTGGAGAGAAGGAGAAAGAAATAGAGTGAGAAGGGAAAGTGAGAATGAGATAGACAAAGAGAGAGAGGGGTGAGTGCAGAGAGAGAGGAGAGCCACCAAGAGAGACCTGGGACAGATCAGTCATGATCATATTGGATGTTGGGACAGGACATAGGGGTCCAAATGGCCTACCTCTCCTATTTCTCTTCTGATTTGGTGAAGGTCCAGTGACGTGGATTCTTTGTTGAATGTTGCATGAGGAGCTCTCTTCTCCATCAATGCTGTCTGACCTGATGTGCTCCCCCAGCATTTTGTGTGTGTTGCTCTGGATTTCCAACAGCTGCAGAACCTCTTGTGTTTTCAGGAGGAGGGGGAGGTGGGTTCACTGTACAAGGCTGCGGTGAAATCATCTATCTCAAAGCAGCAGGTCGGTATCTTCGTGAACCTCCTTTTCTCACCTCCTTCGCTGCTCACCTCCTCTTCTCCTGGAGCATAAGTCAGTCCAGGTGGTTCAACTCTCCAAATAATGCAGGCTTTATTCCTAAACAGAAGTAATTTGTTCCAGATTATTAACAAGGTCTATGGTCTGTTTTTTTAATATTATGAGGACATACAGTCCTCTTTTATTGTCATTTAGTAATACATGCATTAAGAAATGATACAATGTTCCTCTGGTGTGATATCACAGAAACACAAGACAGACCAAGACTGAAAAACTGACAAAAACCACATAATTATAACATATAGTTACAACAGTGCAAGCAATACCATAACTTGATGAAGAACAGGCCATGGGCATGGTAAAAAAAAGTTCAATATCTCTCGAAAGTCCCATCATCTCACGCAGACAGGAGAAGGAAGAAAACTCTCCCTGCCATGAGCTTCCAGCGCCGCAAACTTGCCGATGCAGCATCCTGGAAGCACCCGACCACAGTCCGACTCTGAGATGTCCCAAAACTTCGAGCCTCCGTCCAGCCCTCGGACACTGAGCACCGAGCACCATCTCTGCCGAATGCTTTGACCCCAGCCCCGGCCGCCAGCAACAGGCAAAACCGAGGATTTGGGGCCTACCCTCCGGAGATTCTCGATCACACAGTAGCAGCGGCAGCGAACCAGGCATTTCAGAAGTTTCTCCAGGTGTTCCTCTGTGCCTTCTCACATCTGTCTCCATCAAATCAAAATTATGTACGGCCTCCTATTTAACAAATACGATATCATTTCACCGGAGAGGCTGCGCGCGCTGCATCGCACTGCCATCTTCTCCTCCCACCATAATGTTGGCCTTCATTAATCAGGGCATTTAGTTCAAGTGCCACGAGATAATGTTGCAACTCTGGTTAGAGCACACTTGGTGTATTGCGTTCATTTCTACTTTCTCATTATAGGAAGGATGTAGAAGTTTTAGAGAGGAGACTTACCAAGAAGCTGTCTGGATAAGAGAGCACGTCTCGCCCTGGGTTAGCTGCAGATGAAGGCAATCCGACTTAACCTCCACTTATCGAACACTAGCACCGTCAGATGTTTGATACACTAGCATCTCTGCCAACCCTCCCAACCCAGCTCCCTCCCACACCCGCTTTAGTATCTCCTTCTCTGGGCAATGCAACAGGCGACCCTGCGGCTTGAGGTCCTGGTCTGCTCAGCAACCAAGGCCACGCAGCCCTCCCACCGTCGATCTCGCCACAGCACCAGTGAAACTGGACTTGCAGTATCCTGCATTACCAACATCCAACAGGGCCTTGCCATCACAAGAAAAGTGCCCCAGACAATCATTCGCACCATTTGTTGGACCGTGCACATCTCTGACATCTTCATCCTCGGGAGTCTGCAGTGGGCTGCAATGTGGCACGCAACAAGCCCAGCTCACCTGCAATCGGGCAACTCACTAGTGAGGTAGGCCCGCTGTAGGTGATGTTCTTAATACCCAGCAGTGTCTCGCAGTCATAAAACAGACATAATGGACGGAAATGGCACCTTTAATTGGACCCAGGGAGGCTGCGACGACCGAGCGTGCCTTCATCTTACCAGATGTACAGGATGATAAGTGGCATAGGTCAAGTGGACAGCCAGAGATATTTTCAGAATCAGAATCAGGTTTAATATCAGTGGCGTGCCATGAAATCTAATGTCTTTGTGGCAGCAGTACAACACAATATATAATAATAGAAAAATGTGAATTACAGCAAATCGTTACATTAAATAGATAGTGCAAAAACAGAAACAAAATAGTAGTGAGGTAGTACCAATCTTCCGTCCGTGGACTCACTTTACACCGCACGCTGTCGGAGCAGTGTTGCCAGGATAATCAAGGACATGACCCACCCAGCCAACACACTTTTCGTCCCTCTTCCCTCCGGGAGAAGGCTCAGGAGCTTGAAGACTCATACGGCCAGATTTGGGAACAGCTTCTTTCCAACTGTGATAAGACTGCTGAACGGATCCTGGCCCGGATCTGGGCCGTACCCTCCAAATATCCGGACCTGCGTCTCGGTTTTTTTTGCACTACCTTATCTTCCCTTTTCTATTTTTTTATTTATGATTTATAATTTAAATTTTTAATATTTACTATCGATTTGTATTCCAGGGAGCGCGAAGCGCAAAATCAAATATCGCTGTGATGATTGTATGTTCTAGTATCAATTGTTTGGCGACAATGAAGTATAAAGTATAGTGTCATGCGATCAATATCCATTCAGAAATCTGATGGCAGAGGGGAAGAAGGTGCACGTGAATCACTGGGTCTGTGCCCTCAGGCTTCTGTACCTCCTCCCTGATGGGAGCGACTCCCAGGGTGGAAGTAGATAATACGAGGGTGCATAATTGTAAGTGTTTGGAGCAAAGTACAAGGGGGATGGTGCTGCTTGGTGGTGTAGTGGCATCAGCCCCAGACTTGGAGGCGAGAGGTTCTGGGTTCGAATCTGGCCGGTGCCTTGCACGCTTTCTATTCATGTTGGGTTGAGAGTCAAGCTAGCAACTTGGCCTCGTAAAAAACAGACAAAAATGCTAAGGAAACAGCAAGGTTGTCACCTGATACGCCACAAGGCACGGAGAGGAGCAATGTCAATGGGCACTATTTTACACAGAAATTGGTGAGTGCTTGGAACACTCTGTTGGGGTGGTGGTAGAGATAGATATATTAGGGACATTTAAAAAATGCTTAGCCAGGCACATGGACGATTGAAAAATAGAGGGTTATGTAGGAGGGAAGGGTTAGATTGATCTTAGAGTAGGTTAAGAGCACAGCATTGTGGGCTGAGGGGCCTGTACCGATTCTAAATTGGTGCCTGAAGCACCAAGGGAACTAATGCCAAGTAAGGCAGTTCCCCATTCTCTGAGAACCAGCTGTTAGTATTTGCAAGCAATAACATTTATATTTATTGTGTTATTTTTGTTTTTTTTTAATTGTGTTCTTTGTGCTTACTGTGTTTTTTTCCTGCTGCACCAGATCCCGGAGAAACAATCGTTTTGCTCTCCTTTACAGTCATTTACTGAAGAATGACAATAAACAATCTTGAATCTCCAATTTGCATTTTAATTTTTTTTCAGCAGAAGCTCTTGTAGCTTTCCTTCAAATGGAAGCTTCGGTTAACACCCCCCGCACCCCCTGCACCCCCTCCTCCCACCCTCAGAAATCCAGCTCTGGGACTGTACTCTATAAACGCCTGGCTCTCTTCAGCCATTAGTCAACTTGTCATGAACCCCATTGAGGTTAAGCAAATAACTCTGCCACTGCACCAGAATCTGTGACTGATTTCCGAGGACTAAGTGATATTTCACTGTCTTGAAGATGCTGCTCCCGCTGAACGCCATTCTTGTCTGTGAATTTAACTCTAAGCGAGCCAAAATTAACCCATTCAAGCATAGATTTGATTAAAAAATCTGATAAAGATTAGATCAGCTTTAATTCTCACACACACATGGAAACATGCAGTGAAATGGATCTTTTTGGGTCAAATCAAATCAGCAAGGATTATGCAGGGCATCCAGTGCCAAATCACTAACCCTAACCCAGAAAATACAGTCCTAATCAGTCCAACCTCTCTTCATAGCACATAGGGTCATAGAGTCATAGGGTGCTACAGCACAAACAGACCTTTCGGCCCATCTAAAGAGCATGTCTAAGGAGGAAAAGTTGAGCAAGTTAGGGCTTTTCTCTTTGGCATGAAGGAGGAAGCGAGGTGACTTAATAAAGATGTGCAAGATGGTAAACTATACAGATAGAGTGGACAGCCAGAGACTTTCTCCCACTGTCATTATGAGAGGGCGTATTTTGAAGGTGACTGTGGGGAACGTCTGAGGTAGGTTTTTTACACAGGGAGTGGTGGATGCACAAAATGCCCTGCTGGGGGTGGTGGTGGAGGCAGGTACGTTAGGAAGACTTTTATTTAGGCTCATAAGTGAAAGAAAAAGCAGGGCAACGTGGGAAGGGAGTGCTAGATTGAATTAATCTTGGACTAGGTGAAAAGGTCAGCACAATATTGTGGACCGAAGAGCCTGTGCTGTGCTGTAGTGTGTTCTGTGTTTTATTTTTAAGCAGGCTACTGAAACCATACAACTTTCTCCTGCTCTGAGTGCTTACGTCGTTATGGAGGTACGTGTGGTGGTCTGTTGGATCCAAGTGTGTGTTCGTTCTGGTGTCTCTAATGAAGGTTGAGAGTGTAACCATATAATCATATAACAATTACAGCACGGAAACAGGACATCTTGGCCCTTCTAGTCCGTGCCAAGCTCTTACTGTCACTTAGTCCCACCGACCTGCACTCAGCCCATAACCCTCCATTCCTTTCCTGTCCATATATCTACCCAATTTAACTTTAAATGACAACATCGAACCTGCCTCAACCACTTCTGCTGGAAGCTCGTTCCACACAGCTACCACTCTCTGAGTAAAGAAGATCCCCCTCATGTTACCCCTAAACTTTTGCCCTTTAACTCTCAACTCATGACCTCTTGTTTGAATCTCCCCCACTCTCAATGGAAAAAGCCTATCCACGTCAACTCTATCTATCCCCCTCATAATTTTAAATACCTCTATCAAGTCCCCCCTCAACCTTCTATGCTCCAAAGAATAAAGACCTAACTTGTTCAACCTTTCTCTGTAACTTAGAGATGAAACCCAGGCAACATTTTAGTAAATCTCCTCTGTACTCTCTCAATTTTATTGACATCTTTCCTATAATTCGGTGACCAGAACTGTACACAATACTCCAAATTCGGCCCATCGAGTCTGCTCCACCGTTCCATTATGGCTGATTTATTATCTCTCTCAACCCCATTCTCCTGCCTTCTCCCCATAATCTTTGACATCCTGACTGATCAAGAACCTATTAACCACTGCCGTAACTATACCCAATGACTTGGCCTCCATAGCCACCTGAATTCCACACATCCTCCCCCTCCAGCTAAAGAAATTCCTCTTCCTCTCCATTCCGAAGGGATGCCCCCTGTTCCGAGGTTGTGCCCTCTGGGTCCTAGATTCCCCCACTAAAGGAACGTCCCAGCTGAAAGAATGTTAAGGGGAACCTGAGGGGGATCTTCTTCACTCAGTGGGAGGTCTGAGCTGATGTTTGACACCCTGTTATTCACCTTAATCCATTTTACAAATTGTTGTCCTCACTCTTGGCCTATATGGTTGTTCCAGCCTGGTCATAATTACTGCTAAATCTGTTCATTGTAATTCCAGTTTCCAAGTCCTTAGTAGTGCTAATTAACAGAGAGGTTCAGAGAGTTGTGTGTGTTAATAAGGACTATCCCTCTTCTCTCGTTTAACTGTGATTTACAAACGAGTGCAGTGAGGACTTCTGAGCATTTTTATCTCCCAGAATGAAATTATAACATGATTACGTGGCTGTCACTCCACCGTTAATTAATCATTCTGTTTGCTACGATTCCGACTAATATATAACCCGACATTAGGACAATCCAGAACTATTACTCCAGATGTAAGCAGCGAAAGAAGGGAGATTTATGTAACATACACAAAACACCGGAGGAACTCAGCACATCAGGCAGCATCTAAGAAAATGTGTAAACAATTGATGTTTCGGGCCGCGACCGATCTCAGCCCGAAACATTGACTGTTTACTCTTTTCCACAGCTGCTGCCTGACCTGCTGAGTTCCTCCAGCATTTTGTGTGCGTTGCTCTGGATATCCAGCATCGGCAGATTTTCTCGTTTGTGGGAGATTTATGTAACCTTGTGAGCCTGGAGTTCTGATTCCTCAGGGCTTGCAAGACACCATCTGTGCGGGAGCTTGAGCAGTAATCATACTGGTGACGTTAAAATCAATTAAAAAAAATAAATAGAAAATAAATTAAAATAAAATGTTGCCATCAGTAATGGTCTCCTCTTCATCTTCTTAAACCCATCGCCCTTACTGGGGCACAGGCTGTCGACAACAGCTTGTCAGAGTCTTCTGTCCTGGGCCAGACTTTTGAACTGTCCCCGGGTGCAGCCCATCTTCTCGGTAAGATCCTTCCTCTTCCAGGGATGAGGTCTTTGGAGCTTCTGTTGGCGTTTCTGTAGCTCTGGGTTTCTATCGGATGGGTTACTAGCCCCATGTCCAACTCTCCTCCTTTCGTAGTCGGGCTTGGGACCGTCTGTGGCGGAATTAATCAGTAATGGTGGAACAACTGTATTGCTGGAGAAATCCACCTGATTAAGGGACCCTCACTGCCCAGGATATGCCCTCTTCTCAATACTACCTTCAAGGAGGAGGGACAGGAAACTGAAGGCACACACTCAACATTTTAGGAACTACTTCATCCCCTCCGCCTTCAGATTTCTGAACGGTCCAGGAACTCAACTTCTCTAATGCTCTTTTGCATTATATTGAAGACCCACATTGAATGTTTTAGGAACAGCTTCTTCCCCTCCACCATCAGATCCACTGAACGGACAATGAACACTATGTCACTATTTTACTCTCTCTTGTACTACTTATTTATTGTTAATATTTATTATTGTAATTTATAGTAATTATATTTTTTATGTATTGCACTGTACTGCTGCCACAAAACAATACATTTCATGACATAGATCAATGATAATAAACTTGATTCTGATTCTGATTAACTTAACTTCTGCAGTGAGAACTGTTGTCTTGAGGTTGTAAAATAGGAAGAGGATTGGCCACTCAGCCTGTTGCTCTGCTATCTAGTTACTACAGCAACAACAACAACAACAATGATAATAATAATAATAATGAACAGAGGGATTCCATGTGGCAATGCAGGACCAGGTGGTTAACACAAAAAAATTATTAAAAATACATAATAAAAGACCAACCAATTCAAGGTGATAAACGTAGAAAATGCTGGGGGAAACCAGAAACAATCCAACACGTTGCAGGATCCCGTAGCAGTTTAACTCAATCTGATTACTTACACAGCCACAATCAAGTGGCAAACACCATTCAACAAAATCTTGCTTTGAAATACACACTCATAAAAGAAACCATACCTTACTATAAACACGAGCCTGATCCAGTTTTAGAATCCGAATACCACAAATTATTTTATGATCGATCAGTTATTACGGATAGGATAATCCATAATAACTGTCCGGATATAATAATACAGGGTAAACAAGCAAGAACAGCTTATTTAATAGATGTAGCCATTCCAAACTCCCATAACATACAGAAATCAGTAAGTGAAAAATATCAGAAATATGCTGAATTAAAAGAGGAAATTGAAAGACTATGGAACATGAACAAGGTATACATTGTCCCAATAGTAATATCTACAACTGGTGTCATCCCAAAGGCACTACACAATAGCATTAAACAATTAGGACTACTCAGCATTATCTATGTAAATCTCCAGAAAGCCATTATACTAAACACCACTGGAATAGTCTGAAAGTTCCTAGCAATTGAGAAATGAGTTTGCTTGGCTATGCCCATACCTCAGGTTTTATTGGATTGAGCTGAGAAACAATAATAACGGAAAGATTTAAGGGGAATCTTTCTCACACTTGGTAGTGGGTTTATGGAGCAGGCTGCCTGTGGAAGTGGTGGAGGTGGGTACAATTAGAAATTAAAAAGAAAACATTTAGTTTATTCAAGTTCATTTATCGTATGTACATCAAAACATACGGTGAAATGGATTATTTGCGTTAACAACCAACACACCAAATGATGTGCAGCCCGCAAGTGTCGCCACACATTCTGGCGCCTGCACAGCATACCCACAATGCTTGGCAGAACACAAGAAGCAACAAAACAACAACAGTGACTCCTGAGTGACCCACATCGACAGTTCTCCTACTCCAGGACAAGCCTTGAGGCCTCCAGTCTTCAGACATCAGGCTTTAACTTCTAGACTTCCAATTAACATTTGGGCCTCAATCTCCGGCCGTGATTCCCATTCCAGTTGAAGATGAGACCCTGAATTCCAGGCTCAGACTCACACTCGTCGATTCATCAACCCTTATTCCACCTGCTTGCACTCACCGACCAATCTGGGACAGCCCAAAATCCACAGATATCCTTTGTCACAGGTGCACGTCTCTGGCCTTTGAGCATGGAGTGAAGGCCTAGACTTTGGATAGTCTTCGTTACCTCAAGCATAGGGTGGAGAACTAGAGTCTGGATGTCCTTCGTCCCACATTCACCTCACTGGCTTTTGAGCATAGAGCATAGGCCTAGACTCCAAAGACCAGCGTGGACTTAAAATTCCCAAAATGCCAGCATTTCATTCCTGAATGCAACAGGAGTTTTCCAATGTCACAAAATCCAATGAGGCACCAGGTTTTCAAGACAGTAACGTGCAAAAGAATGAGGACAGTATTGCCTTAGACATCCTTTCAGTCCTCAGCAGTTCGAGCACTGAGTATAGGAGTTGAGATGATATTTGCAGTCACTGGTGAGGGCACACTTTGAGTTTTGTGCACCCACGAAGGTCCTCACCCAGATATGGTGCAGAGGCTTGTGAATTTCCGAGATCCAGAGAGTGATGCCCTCTGGAGATTAGCTAACTCGAGTTAAACATGGCGATAAGGTCAAGGGGAAGGTTCCAGACAAAGAGTGATCCTATCTTTCACCCCTAACTCATGACCTCTAGTTGTAGTCCCACACAACCTCAGTGGAAAAAGCCTGCTTGCATTTACCCTATCTATACCCCTCATAATTTTATATACAATATCTTCTACATCCTAGCAAATAAATTACTAACCTATTTAACCTTTCCTTATAGCTCAGGTCCTCCAGTCCCAGCATCATCCTTGTAAATTTTCTTTATTTTCTTTGTCCTCTTGCATTCTTATTTACATTTTTCTGGTAGGTAGGTGAGTAAAACTGCAAATGATATTCCAAATTAGGCTTCAGCAACATCTTATACCATTTTAGGGTAACATCCCATCTCCTGTACTCAATATTTTGATTTATGAAGGCCAATGCGCCGAAAGCTTCCTTTACAATCTTATCTACCTGTGATACCGCCTTCCATGAACTATGGACCTGTATTCCCAAATCCCTGTGTCCTACCACACTCGCCAGAACCCTACAGCTCACCGTGTCAGACCTACACTAGTTGGTTCAACTGGTGCAACATCTTGCAGATGTCTGCATTAAATTCCATCTGCCATTTTTCAGCTCATTTTTCCAGCTACAGCTTTGATAGTTTTCCACACTGTCCACTACACCCCCAATCTGAGCATTATCCATAACTTTTCAAATCTAGTTAACCACATTATCATCCAGATGACAAACAACAATGGACCCAGCACTGATCCCTGCAGCACACCACTAGTCACAGGCATCCACTGCCTTGTCTTCATCAGCTCTCCTGGTAACTTCCTCGAAAAACGCTATTAGATTGGTTAGACATGACCTACCATGCAAGAAGCCATGCTGATTATCCCTAATCAGTCCCCGTCTATCAAATACTCATTTATCCAGTCCCTTAGAATACCTTCCAATAACTTTCCCACTACTCGCCAGCTTATAATTTCCTAGTTTATTTTTAGAGCCTTTCTCAAACAACGGAACAACCCTCCAATCCTCCGGTACCTCATCTTCTGCTAAGAATGATTTAAATATCACTGCTAGGGCCCCTGCAATTTCTGCACTTGCCTGCTACAGGGTCCAAGGGAACACCTTGTCAGGCCCTGGGGGTTTGTCCACCCTAATTTGCCTCAAGACAGCAGCACCTCCTGCTCTGTACCTGTATAGGGTCTGTGACCTCACTGTTGTTTTGCCTCCCTTCTACAGATTCCGTGTCCATCTCCCAAGTAAATACAGATGCAAGAAATCCGTTTAAGATCTCCCCTACCTGTTTTGGCTCCAACATAGTTGACCACTCTGATCTTCCAGAGGACCTATTTTGCCCCTTGTAATCCTTCTGCTCTTAATATAACCCTTAGGATTCTCCTTCAACTTGTCTGCTAGAGCAACCTTGTGCTTTCTTTTATCCCTCCTGCAAGTGTTCCCTTGCGTTTCTTATTCTCCTCAAGTACCTAATTTGTTCCTGCCGTGCACCTCCTTTCTTTCTTAACCAGGGCCTCAGTATTGTTTAAGAAGCACTTGGATATGTAGATGGAGGTGAGAGGCCTGGGGGGATATGGGCCTAACGCAAGAATTCATTACGAGCAAGGCAGACAGAAGGGCCATCATGGGCAGGTTGGGCAGAAGAGCCTGAATCCGTGCTGTGGTTCTCTCTATGGGTCTTATGCCCATGGCTCACATGACCAGCTTTGATCGTCTCAAAGATGCAGCCACTAAGGAAAATGCTTACAATTAAGAAACCCTTAAATCTATATTGGGAGGCAGGAGCAGGGGTGACAGACGCTCTGCAAATGGAATCAGTTAAACTATGCCGCGGTGTTGATCGCATGCCTGTTAATCAGTTCGAAGCTGAATTGTACATTTATTCACTCCATTAAACTTCAATGGTCTCGAAAGCCCGGCTGTCTCTGGAAACAATTTTCATTTTACAAACCATAAATTATGCCAGAAAAACGAATTAATTGTTGTGGTAATTTGGTGCAATGCACACACGTCTTTGCAAAGCAATAGTTAAGTATTTTTACTGCTAATTACTTAGGACTAGGCTTCTCAGAAACAGTTCCAGACAAAGTGACACGGTAGGAGGCAAAACCAGCGATTCAGGAACAGCTTCCTCCCCTCTGCCATCCGATTTCTGAATGGACATTGAACCCGTGAACACCACCTCACTACTTTTTATTTCTATTTTTGCACCACTTATATAATGTAACTATTATATACTATATATACAGTTATATTTATACATGTGTTCCTCTGCACAATGCTGTTGTAATGCATAGTTATTTGTGTCATCTTGGTGAGAGTGTCTGATGTTGAAAGACCTAAAACACCCGATCACCCCAGGTTACATCACTGACGATGTGTCCCAGTGCGGCCAGGGATGTGTCTCAGTGTCAGTTACTGTCATCTTCCTGTCAGCTTGAACCAGTCTGGCCATTCTCCTCTGACCTCTCTCATTAACCAGGCTCTCTTGCCCACTGAACTGTCACTCACTGGATATTTCTTTTGTTTTTTGCACCATTCTCTGTAAACTCCAGAGACCGTTATGCATGAAAATCTCCGGAGATCAGCAGTTTCTCAGAGACTCAAACCACCTTATCGGGCACCAACAATCATTCCCCGGTCAAAGTCAATATATCACATTTCCTTCTCATTCTGATGTTTGCTCTGAACAACAAGCGCTTAATGGTGATTCCTTTGCTTGCATCTTTGGAAACAGCTCTATTTCCATCTTTAATATCTCTATGTTTCCCTTTCAGGGTTCTTTTGAAGACCCTGACCTGGAGTTACACACTGACTATGGTTCTTTGAGGGAATGGAACCCGTTCTCGGGGTTTCACGACTGGCTGTTATTTGGCACGCCAAGGACGCGGCCTAAGAGCTTCACTCGCATTCAGAGGTTGAGATCTCGTGGCTCTGGAGACAGACAGATCGAAGCTTGGTGCCCGGCAGGAGATCGGTGTGTCGTGGGAGTCGGAAGGTCTACGGCTGAGGGCCCAGAGACCTGAGATCTTTGGGCACAGAGCTCGGAAAAAACAATGCAACAGACATTTAACATTGTAAACCAACAAGTTTTTTGCTATGTCTCTCCTCTCACTGTGAAACGGAGACATCCCTTTCTCCCTTATAATGGAGAGAGAGAGCGTGTGGTATGTCGAATACCGGGTGAACAAGTAGTCTTTGGGGTACTGCAGGTCTGTGTCTTTGCTGTTGCTTTGCTGCACGCTTGAGTGCTTGGAGGTGGGTGCTGATGTTTTTTTTTTGCTTTTGTGGGGAGGGGGGATCGTTGCTTGCTGCTGCTTACTCGCGGGAGGGAGGGGAGCTGGGGGCACTTTGGGGTTCTAACATTTAACTGTTCATTCTTTGGGGGCACTCCTCTGTTTTCATGGATGGTTGTGAAGAAAAAGCATTTCAGGGTGTATATTATATACATTTCTCTGACAATAAATGTACCTTTGAAACCTTTGAAGTGAACCTCTTGGCCATGTCTGCATGCTTTTATATATTGAGTTGCTGCCCCATGATTGGCTGATTTGATATTTGCACTAACGAGCAGGTGTACCTAGTAAAGTGGCCATTGAGAGTATGAACACTGTCTCACATGGTAGGTCTCAAGAAAATACCTTTGCAATTCATGTAAGATAGATTAAGATAGATTAATATTAAATTTATTTGTCACATGTATATCAAAACATACAGTAAAATGTATCATTTGTGTTAACAACCAGTCCGAGGATGTGTTGTGAATAGCCCAAAAGTGTCACCATGCTTCCAGCACCAACTTGGTATGCCTACTAACTCTAACTCTAACCTACTAACTCTAACTAATTTATTGGAAATTGGGAGGAAACCAGGGGACCCGGAGAAAACCCACATGGTTGTGGAGTGGACGTACAAACTCCTGGTAGACAATGGTAGGAATTGAACCCCAATGTTAAAATTGCCAGCCCTATATATATTAGCCACACAAATAAGGATTTTAGAACATAGAACATAGAATAGTACAGTACAGTACAGGCCCTTCAGCCCACAATGTTGTGCCAACCCTTAAACTCCACCTCCCATATAACCCTCCACCTTAAATTCCTCCATATACCTGTCTAGTAATCTCTTAAATTTCACTAGTGCATCTGCCTCCACCACTGGCTCAGGCAGTGCATTCCACGCACCAACCACTGTCTGAATAAAAAAGCTTCCTCTAATATCCGCCTTGAACTTCCCACCCCTTACCTTAAAGCCATTTTGATGAAAGTATTTTCTTGCAGAGGAGTTTAGATGAATTCTTAAAAATCTGAGAGACAAGATGTGAGCAGTTTTGGGCCTCTTATCTAAGAACAGATGTGTTGGCATTGGAAACAGTCCAAGGGAGGCTCGTAAGAATGATCCCATAATCCCATAAGACCATAAGATATAGGAGCAGAATTTGGCCATTTGGTCCATCGAGTCTGCCCTATCATTTCATCACAGCTGATCCATTTTCCTCTCAGCCCCAAACTCCTCTTCTCCCCCCATATTCCTTCATGCCCTGACTAATCAAGAATACATCAACCTCTGCCTTAAAGCTACATGAAGACTTGAGTCATAATTCATTGAAGGTGGCATCACAAACAGGTTCACAAACAAGCATTTGGCACATTGGCCTTCATAAAACAAAATATTGAATACAGGAGATGGGATGTTATGTTGAAGTTGTATAAGACGTTGGCGAAGACTATTTTGGATTATTGAGTGCAGTTCTGGTCACCTGCCGACAAGAAAGATGCCAACGAGATTGAAAGCGTGCAGAGAAAATTTGCAAGAATCAGAATTGAGACCTGAGTTATTGGGAAAGGCTGAATAGCTTAGGACTTTATTGCCTGGAGTGTAGGAGAATCAGGGGAGATTTGATAGAGGTAAATTATAAGGGGTTTAGATAGGGTAAATTCAAGCGGACATTTTCCCTCTGAGTTTGGGTAAAGGGTGAAAGGTGAACTGCTTAAGGGGAAGAAAGGGTAAACTTCTTCCCTCAGAAGGTGGTGTGAGGGTGGAACAAGCTGCCAACAAAAGTGGTGGATGCAGGTTCAATTTCAACATTTAAGAGAAATTTGGATAGGTCCTTGGATAAGGAGGGGGTATGGAGGCTCAGGTGCAGGCCAGTGGGACTCAGCCGATTAATAGTTTAGAATGGACTAGATGGGTCAGGTGGCCCGTTTTGTGCTGTAGTGCTCTCTGACTCTGTGACTGTATGTGACAGTCATTTCTGTTGGACGTTAGATCATGGTGTCTGGGGGCTTGCTACTACACGGTGGGTGGAGGGGGGAGGGCTGATGTTTGCTGAAGTGAGTGGGGGAGAGGTGATGCTTTGCTGCTGTATTACTATCATTCACTCTTTGGGTTTTTTTCTCTCTGTTTCGTGGCTGTCTGTGAAGAGTAAGAATTTCAGGTTGTATACTGTGTACATTCTCTGATATTAAATTAAACCACTGAACCATTGAATTTTCATGATAAATGTCATCATTTCACTCCAAAGGAGTAATGGAAGAAGGTTTTAAGCTCTTCTCCTATTAACTCTGATCACCCAATGGAGCTGCAGAGACCTCGAGCCTCGCAAAGCCACTTCTCAACTTGTAAGTTTGCCTCAGCCATTGAATAGATCTCCTCCCACTTCATAGGAATTGCATCCCTTCCCCTTGCTACATGAGAAAAATTGCCAAGGTTCTCATCTCCAATGCAGTACAGAACCCAGGCAAATTATACAGAGAGGAGCACAGGGAAACCAATGTAAATGTTGCTGTGTCTGAATCTAAAACTATAAGACGTAGGAGCAGAATCTGGGCCCGTACTTGCTGGAGTTTAGAAGAATGAGGGGGAATCTCATTGAAACCTATTGAATGTTGTAAGACTTAGATAGAATGGATGTGGAGAGGATGTTTCTTATAGAGGGTGAGATTAGGACTAGAGGGCATTGTCCCAGAATAGAAAGATGTCCCTTTAGAACAGAGATGAGGAGGAATTTCTTCAGCCTGTGGATGGTGTACCTGTGGAATTCATTGCACGGATGTCTGTGGAGGCCAAGTTATTGGGTATATTTAAAGCTGAGGTTGATAGGTTCTTGATTCGTAACGGCATCAAAGATTTCAGGGAGAAGGCAGGAGAATGGGGTTGAGAGGGATAATAAATCAGCCATGATGGAATGGCGGAGCAGACTCGATGGGCCAGATGTCCTAATTCAAGATTCAAAGTACATTTGTTATCAAGGAATGTATAAATTATACAACCTTGAGATTTGTCTGCTTACAGGCCAACCAAGAAACCCAAAAGAACCCAATTAAAACAAAAATAAAGACCAACCCCCAGTGTGCAGAGAAAGAGAAAACAAACACAAACAATAGGAGCAACAGCACATTGTCCGAACCAAACTGAATGCTTGGATCCAAATCCCGGGAGCAGCCCAGAGTAGGCCCAAAGCCTTGATATTCAGTTCATCATAATAGTGGTGCAAATCGTCGCAGACACAAAGCACAGCAGCCAGGGGACAGTCTCACTTGTCATGGAGAGGAGAGCCCCCAGTCTATCTGGTCCAAACAATAGATCATACCTCACATTAGGATCCAAGCTCCACCACATCGAATCACTCAGGCCTAGAACACACCATCCAGCTATTCGCTTTGGGCCTAGATTTCACTGCTGAGAAATCCGTTCTTAACCTCCCCAAGTCGACTCGGTGCTTCAAAAAAAATGTTTTTTCAATTCTTCTCCTATGTCTTGTAGCTTTATGATTTAGAAGTGCACAATCCAGTCGAAGATTTATTTTGATCGTTCATTTTTATTTGCACAGTTATCACTGGGGAGCACAGGCAGAGATCTGTTGGCTCAGTAGCATAGCAGACATGATTAGCTGCTACCTTCACCACTGGCACACTCCAGCTTGATAATATTTATGTACCAATGTTGAATTTCTACTAATTAACATTTCTTACAACAGGCACAATACACAGTGAAAAAGTGGTTACAATCTCTTGCGGGTTGGCTGTCAGCTTTAATATCCTGAAAGATAATTATTAATTTATGTCTTCAAAAGATTTACAGAGTTGCTGCTTACTATTGCAACATTACGATGTCCTAGATTTGAACTTTGTCAGTCTGTGAGGGAATGTACTGTTCTATTTTAAAATATTCAAGTATTATAGTAGTTTCTTGGCAAAAATGCAGTTTGGTTATCTGAATAAAAATTACTGTCAGACCCTTCTGCTAGAATAGGAAACCACTATCTTGTTAACGCCTAATCCTTTCCATAACCATCAATGCAATGTCAAAAGTTCATTGGTTGGAAAGAGACTGCTCAGTCCAATCTGTTTGTTGTCCAAATGGGGTTGTTTAGGTCAAGCTCACTTGCCAAGCCCTCAGGGGCAGAGCCCTTATGGTTGATGAAGGGCCAAAGACTGGCCTGGCCAAGGAGTCTCGAACCAGGGGTCACACTGTACAGGAGCAGAAATCACCTCGGAGGGCTGTAAACTCAGCCAGCTCCATCGCATGCACTAGCCTCCTCACCGTCGAGGACATCTTCAGAAGATGATACCCCAAACAAGCAGCATCCATCATTAAGAAAGCCCACCACTCAGGATACGCCCCCTTCTCATTGCTACCATCAGGGAGGAGGTACAGAAGCCAGAAGACCCAACTTAACATTCTTGGAACAGATCCTTCCCTTCCACCATCAGACTTCTGAACAGACAATGAACCCATGAACACCACCTCACTATTCATGCACTCTTTCTGCACTACTTGTTTAATTTTTGATATTATGTATTTCTCAGTGTAATTTATGTAAGGCATTTGTACGTTCTCCCCATGACCACGTGGGTTTCCTCTGGGTGCTCCAGTTTCCTCCCACAGTCCAAAGACGAACTGGTTAGTAGGTTAATCGGTCATTGTAAATTGTCCCGTGATTAGGCTCAGATTAAATAGGGGGATTGCTGGAAGAGCCCAATCCACACTGTATCTGAATAAAAATAGAATAGAATAAAAAATAGTATATTTTATACACTGCACTGTACGGCGGCCACACAAAAAAAATCACAACATCCCATCAGAGATAATAAAACTGATTGTGATTTGGATTCACAGTCGTTTGGGACTGAGATACATTTCTTCATGCACTGGGTTGTAGCTGAGAGATACGAAGGGCTCAGTCACTGAGCTGGATAGACTCCTAGATATCAAGGAAGCTACCAGGATGAACTAAGGGAGCCCATCCAGGTGGCAAAGGTTTCTGTCTCTGCATCCTAGGTGGATAATGAGTTCACATCCCTAACACTGGTTGAGTCATAAACTGGTAAATTGGTTTACTACTGCCACATGTGCCACGTTACAGTGAAATCCTTTGTTTTGTATGCCATCCATACAATCCTTCCATCACATCAAAATATTGACCCAATGCAAGGGAAAAGTTCTCGAAGAAAGTTCTCGGCCCAAAACATTAATAGTTTATTTACTTCCACAGGTGCTGCCTGACCTGCTGAGTTTCTCCAGCGTTTTGTGTGTGTGTTGCTCTGGATTTCCAACATCTGAAGACTTTCCTGCATTTATAATCATAGGGCAGTGGTTAGTGTAATGCCATTATAATGCCAGAGACCTGTGTTCACTTCTGTCTACAAGGATTTCTGCATTCTTCCCGTGACTGCGTGAGTTTCCTCCGGGTGCTCTGGTTTCCTCCCACATTCCAAAGACGTACGCGTTTAGGGTTAGTGAGTTGTGGCCGTGCTACGGCAACACTTGTGGGCTGTCCCCAGCTCGTCTAGACGTCATTGGTCATTGATGCCAAATAACATGTTTCACTGTAAATGCGAAAAATAAAGTTATTCCTTAACCTTACCCAATCTCCCACCCACCCGATGGTATGGAGGAGGTTTCTGAATGACTGGGATGGGAGAGGTCGATTATTGGTTGCTGTTACAGAGCCTGGTTTTAATTCTAATAAAAACTCTTTGACCTTAAACATCAACTCTGTTTCCCTCCCCAGGCCTGCTGGGTATCTCCCATGCTCCTGGAGTTATGTCAGTTATCACTGGTCAATATAGCAGAGGGTGAAATATGAGAATAAGCATTCCTTCCGGAGGTTTCTGCTTGCTCAGTTTTCTCAGACGGCATTGTCTCTGAAGGGGAATGTCAAAGGGCAGTTCATTCGCAGTGCTCGCTTCTTTCTACCAGGAAACAGAGTCAGAATCCAGCTTATTGCCATTGACGTACAATGTGAAATTTGTTTTTTTGCGGCAGCAGTACAGTGCGAGACATAAACAATACCATCAGCCAGCCGACAGTGTGGTGGCGTCCTCACCAGACTTCCAGCCGAGTTCTCCTGGGTTCGAATCCGGCCAGCCTCTTGCACGCTTTCCATCCGTGCTGGGTTGAGTGTCGAGCTAGCGGCTTGGCCTCGTGAAAAACACAATCAGAAATGATAAAGGAATGGCAAGGTTACCACCTAGTGCGCTACAAGGCGCAGAAAGAAACAAGAATAAAAATTGCAATAAGGAATATTAAGAAGTTTTACTAAGAAGTGGAAAACCAAGAGCATAATAGTGAGGTAGCACTTGTGGGTGTCATGAGCCCCGTGGGCATATGTGGCTTGCCATAGGGCGTTGGGCGTCTAGGTGTCTCGAGCACCCGAATTTACTAATTGTTGTCTTAACTACAGTTGTATGCCCTTGTGCTTTCTAGTCAATCTTGTCAAGTTAATTGTGACTTGTATGGGTTTCTGCCTTCTCTGATTATTTAAAGCAGACTCCTGTTTAATGCTATTTGTGGAATCCTTGTGTTGAGAATGACTTGTGTCACTGTGTTGCTTGGCCCTGCTACTGATGCTCTGTTAATATTCCTATGAATACCTCTTCTTTCCATCTCTGCATGGGAGTACACCGTTTCTCCACACCTGGGTTCAGTCATTGCCAGCACTCACCGTGACAGGGTCTACTATTTCTCCACACCTGGGTTCATTCCTGCCGATGACCACCATGACGACGGGTATGTGGACTGTTCAGAAATCTGATGATGGAGGGAAGAAGCTGGTCCTGAAACGTTGAGGGTGGGTCACCAAGTCATTGGGTATATTTAAAGCGGAGTTTGGTAGGTTCTCAATTAGTAAGAGTGTCAAAGGTTATGGGGAGAAGGCAGGTAAATGGGGTTAAAGGGATAATAAATCAGCCATGGTGGAATGGTGTAGAAGACTCGATGGTCCAAATAGCCTCTTATGTCTTATGGGTCTTTAGGCTGCTGTACCTCCTCCCTGATAGTAGTGCTGAGAACTAGGTATGTCCTGAATGGTGAGGGTCGTTAATGTGGCCTTCCTGAGGCATCGCCTTTGGAAGATGTCCTCAATGATGAGGAGGCTAGTGCTCACGATGGAGCTGGCTGAATCTACAACCTTCTGCAGCTCCTTCAATCCTGTTTATTGGCATCTCCATACCAGTCAGAATGCTCCCCACGGTATAGCTGTAGATAGTTGCCACAGTCTTTGGTGATCATACCAAATCTCATCAACCTCCTAATGAAGTATAGCTGCTGGCGTGCCCCCCTTCCACGACTGCATCAATATGCTGGGTCCAAGTTGGATCCTCAGAAAGGCTGACACCCAGGAACTTGAAGCTGTTCTCCCTCTCGACTGCTGACCCCTCGATGAGGACTGGAGGGCTTTCTCCTGACTTCCCCTTGCTGAAGTCCGCCACCAGTTCCTTGCTGTTGCAGACATTGGGTGGAGGTTGCTGTTGTGACAGTAACTGGCCCTGTTCAGTAAATGAACAAAACTACTGCCTTCCAGTCTCAGCTGTCAGCCCCCAGTTCTGAAATACTTTGATCGGCCTTCACTAGCAGCAACAAGAAGCTTGCAAAAAGGGACAGGCTTAGTCAGGACATAAAATATTGAAAAGTATGTTACAGGTGCAGGCTCTTTAGCCTGCAGTGTTGTGCCAAACTAATTAAACTAATAATTCAGTGCCTGACTAAACTAATCCCTTCTGCCTACACAAGGTCCACATCTCTGCATATTCATGTACGTCTCGGAAGTTATCCATCATGTCGGGCAATGAAAGCAAACCTGTGTGTAAAGTGGAAAATCCATTGCGCTAGGGCAGTTCCACCCTCCGGACCTCAGGCGCCTGGGTCCAGCGGCACAGGCAAGCGCCACAGACCGGGACCTTTCTTGGTTGCAGTGGATGACCGTGACGTCTTCTGAGCCTCGTCATGCCCGTCGCTCTCCACGGAGCGTCGCAGAGCCGCCTTCCTGGCCGTTGGATCTCACTGTGGGTCTCATCCGGCCCGTCCGCCGGAGCCGAGTTCGCATGCTGGGACAGGCATGTCCCAGTTCCTCCAGGGTCTGAGGCGGCCGGCTCCCCTCCCCTGGTGTAGCCCTCTCGCTGAAGCGGTGTACCAGGGTGTGGCTGCTGTCACATGCAAACAGCGAGTTGCAGAAGTTAGTCTAGCACAGGACTGTGGGCTAAAGGGTCTGTTCCCCCCTGTAATGTCCCCTTCCGTGTTCTGTGTTCTGACTAAGTCTGGCCTTTTGCTGCTTGGAGTCACAGGTGAGAGGTGAGTGTCCAGTAGGCATCAAAGGTGAGCGAGCTGCCCCAGAATGGACATGGCAAGCCCCTTCACCAGAGGTGCTACCCCTCCCTGGACACTCCATACCTGTGTCTCATAAAAGCTTTATACATGCCTCCACCACTGGGTAGTTTATTCCAGGTACTCACCACTCTCCATGAATGAGGTTTGTCCTATTCTTCTCCTTTGAATTTACCCCCTCTCACCTTCAATTCATGCCCTCTGGTATTAGATGTTTCAATCCTGGGAAGAAGATACCAGCTATTTAGTCTATAAAGGCCTCTTACAATCCCATAATCTCCTATCAGTCTCTACTCAGCTTCTGCTACAGAAAAAACAACCCAGATTTGTCCAACCTCTCCTTGTAGCACATGCCCTCTAATCCAGGCAGCATCTCTTCTGCACCATCTGCAAAGCCGAGTCAACAAAGTACTAATAACACGCTTCCTTACCTGGCCTTTGTAACTCCCTATCCAACTGGATCCTTGATTTCCTCACCAAGAGGCTGCAATCAGTTTAGATTGAAAATAACATCTCCTCCACGGTGGCTGTCAACACAGAACTTCAACACATCCTTTCCTCCTCAGAAAGGATGTGTTGTCATTGGAAAGAGTCCAGAGGAGGTTCATGAGGATGTTTCTGAGAATGAAGGGGTTAACATATGAGCCAGTGCTTGGCAGCTTTGGGCCTGTACTCATTGGAATTTAGAAGAATCCGGTGGGGGGGGGATTCGTAATGAAATTTGATGAATGTTAAAAGGACCAGATAGGGTGGATGTGGAGAGGATATTTCTTCTTGTGGGGGTATCCAGAACTAAAGGGCACAGCCTCAAAATTAAGGGGCAACCTTTTAGAACAGAGATAAGGAGGAATTTATTTCGCTAGAGAGTAGTAAATCTGTGGAATGCTCTTCCACAGGCTGCAGTGGAGGCCAAATCCATGGGTACATTGAAGGCGGAAGTTGATCGTTTCCAGATTGGTCAGGGCACCAAAGGTTATGGTGAGAAGGCAGGTGTATGGAGTTGAGTGGGATCTGGGATCAGCCATGATGGAATGGTGGAACTGACTTGATGGGCTGAATGGCCTTATTCTACATCTATGTCTTATGGTCTTATCTCAACGATGCATACTTAGCTCACTGCTCTACTCTCTTTACACCCATGACTGTGTGGCTAAACACAACTCAAACACCATCTGTAAATTTGCCGATGACATATCTGTTGTCGGCAGAATCTCAGGTGGTGGTAAGTCAAGATGCTTGTCAGAGTGAGCTAGACCAGGTGGTTGAGTGGTGACACAGCAGCAATTTTGCACTCAATGTCAGTAAGACCGAGGAATTGATTGAGCAGTTCAGGAAGTGGAAGTGGAGGAAGGACACTTCAGCCCTCATTCAGGGATCAGCAGAGGAAAGGGCGAGCAATTTCAAGTTGCTGGGTGTCAATGCTTCTGAAGATCCATCCTTGGCCCAACAAACTTCTGCAATTACGAAGAAGGTGCAATAGCAACTATATTTCATTAGGAATGGAGGAGATTTGGTATGTCACCAAAAACTCTAGCAAATTTCTACAGATATTTACTGATCTTTGGCCCATCTAGTTTGTGCTGAACTGTTATTCCGCCCAGTCCCATCATTTACTCCTGGACCATAGCCCTCCATAGCTCTCCCAAGCATTTACTTCCCCCAATTTCTCTTGAAAACTTCAATCAAACCTCCATTTTTGTGGTGGCTCTGACAAGTTTCTGCAAAGCTTTCAATGAAACAACAAAGAATATTATTTTAATCTGTGAGAATGCATGACAGAGACATTTGCCAGTAACCTAGTATGCAAACAACAGGCGGCCCTAATAAACCAGCTTTATTTCAGATATTCTGACTTCAGGACTGCAGGTTCCTCAGCTCTTTCCGGCACCCCTACGGGAAATCCATCACCCCCCCCCCGCCCACCGCACCCCAGTCTAATCCCCAGCCTTGCTAAACCCGATATGAATCTGACCTTCTGTCCAAATATCTCTGAAAGCGCACTGACCAGACAAAGGGTTAACACACACTGGCTGAATGTGTTGTACATTCAAGTCACATACTGAGGAATGATTAATTATCAGAGCCAGTTGAAACTGCGTGTTCCATTTGAGGCACGGGTTCACCCTGGGGAAAAGTGTGTGATTTGTACGGCGATTTATCAAGCATATAGATTACTTGTGTGTTTCTCAGCATGCTTTTTCTCTGCCTCTTTATGAGCTTACTCCATTAGAAATGTTCGGAGGTCAACATTATCCTCCATTGATTTCCATCCGAGCATTCTGCACTTGTACCTCGTCTCCGCTACAATATTCCAACCCAGGTTCATTACTAAAATGGGGATGTTGCTTGCAAAACATATATCATTGAATCCAGGCCGCTGGTACCACAGGACCTTCAATGAAACCCTGACTGAACTGAGAATCAGGTTTATTACTACTGACATATGTTATGAAATTTGTTGTTTTGCAGCAGCAGTATGGTGCAATGCATAAAAATCACTGTTAATTACATAAATAAATACTTACTGTAATTTTTACTGCATAGGCTAAAAATAATAAAATATTTTTTTAAGGCATCCGTTAGTCTTGCGAGACCATGGATCTGCGCCTGGAAAGTCTTCACTCTCCAGGGTGCAGGCATGGGCAAGGTTGTATGGAAGACCAGCAGTTGCCCATGCTGCAAGTCTCCCCTCTCCACGACACCAATGTTGACCGAAGGGCATGAGGACCCATACAGCTTGGCACCAGTGTTGTCGCTGAGCACTGTGTGGTTAAGTGCGCTGGGGCTCGAACTCACGACCTTCAGATCGCTAGTCAAACACCTTAACCACTTGGCCATGTGCCCAAAAAATAATAAAATAATTGTTCCTATATATATATAGTCCACTTACCCTTTTTAGAATCAGAATCATCAGAATCAGTATCAGGTTTATTGTCATTAACCTATTTGTGAAATTTACTATTTTGTGGCAACAGTACAATGCCACAAAATAACACTATAAAATATAAACAATAAAATACAAACAATATAAGACATAAAATACACTACAAGTTACAATGATAAATAAAAAAATTGTAACCAATGGTACTTTTACTATATACAGACAGAACTCTGCAAAAAACTTAGAACAATGCTTTTAATAAAAATCAAAGACTTTCGAACAATGCCAGTAACCTTAGTAATTTTATGTACTGCACTGTACTGCTGCCACAAAACAGTAAGTTTCATGACGTACAGTATTGTGCAAAAGTCTTTGCGTGCACACACACACACACACACACACACACACACACACACATCTGTAGATGCAAACTTCCCACTATTCAGGACATTTACAAAGACAGATGTGTGAAAAGGGCATGAAGGATCATTGGGGACCCGAGTCACCCCAACCACGAACTGTTCCAGCTGCTACTATCCGGGAAATGGTACCGCAGCATAAAAGCCAGGACCAACAGGCTCCGGGACAGCTTCTTCCACCAGGCCATCAGACTGATTAATTCATGCTGATACAATTGTATTTCTATGTTATACTGACGATCCTGTTCTACGTAATATTTATTATAAATCACTATAATTGTGCATTTAGACGGAGACATAATGTAAAGATTTTTACTCCTCGTGTATATAAAGGATATAGGTAATAAAGCCAATTCAATTCAATATATATATTTTGACATATAGATATATGTTGTTGTTACTTTATGTGGACCTGTATTTTAGCAGTGTAAAGACACAAGAGATTGTGTGGATGTTGGGAATCTTGAGGAACACACAAGAAATTCTGAAGGAACTCAGCAGGTCAGGCAGTACCAATGGAGGGGGATCAAGAGTTGATGTTTCGGACTGAGACCCTTCATCAGGACAGGAAAGGAAAGGGGAAGAAGCCAGAGGAGCTGTACAGGTTGGCAGGTGGCAGGTGAGACCAGGTGAGGGGGAAGGCGGGTGGGTGGGGGAGAAAGTGCTGTAAGAAGCTGGGAGGGGAGAGGTGGAAGAGGTAAATCCTGATTCGGAAAGACCCAACCACTAATCACAGCCAACACTTACTCTTGCCCACACTGCACCAGAATATGTGGATCCTGGAGTAGCCTCTACAGTCACCTGAGGACCCACCAAAAGACAACCCCTTAGGAGAACATCATAGTGTACTAGTAGTAACTCCCCGTAACTCTACAATTCATTCTCTCTCAGATTCTCATAAGATTCAGAATCGGAATCAAGTTTATTATCATTGACATATGTCCTAAAATGTGTTGCTTGGCAGCAGCAGCAGTGCAGTGCGGAGGAGGGAAGGTCGACTCAGACCATGAGAGGCCTGCGTCGGGCATTTTCGTGCCTTACAAGGCGCAGTTTGGAAGTCTGTGTGGGGCACCACTCCTCGCACAGACTAGAGCAATGTGTGGTTTAGTGCCTCGCTCAAGGACACAAACACAGCCAAAGCTCGGGCTAGCGACCCTCAGATCACTAGACGAAGGCCTTAACCACTTGGCCACGTGCCCAACACAGTGCAGTGCAATGCATAAAAAACTGCAGGTTCCAATACAAAATATAGATTAAAAAGTTAAATTAAGTGAGCAATGCAAAAAAGAAAACAAAAATGATGAGGCAGAGTTCATGGGTTGGTTTAATGTCTGTTCAGAAATCTGATGGTGCAGGGGTAGAAACTGTTCTCAAAACACTGAGTGTGTGTCTTCAGGTTCCTGTACCTCCTCCCTGATGGTAGCAATGAGAAGGGGGAATGTCCTGGATAATGGGGGTCCTTAATGATAATGCTGCCGTTTTGAGGCATTGCCTTTCGAAGATGTCCTTGCTGGGGGGGAGGCTAGTGTCCATGATGGAGCTGGCTGAGTTTACCATGCTCCGCAGCTTTTTCCGATCCTGTGAAGTGAACCTCTCCCTCCATATCAGACTATGATGTAGTACCAGTCAGGATCAACTCACATTTGTCCATTACCCACACAAGGGGTAATTCATAGCAGCCAATTATTTGACCTTTTGTTAAAGGATCAAGTTTGCTGAATAAGGTAAAATGTGATCAGCCATTTTCCGCTAACCTGTTGTCAACTGCAAGACTGGTACAAACACAACAACTTGAGTCTCATCGTGGACCAGACTAAGGAGATGACTGTGAACTTCAGGAAGGTGCAGGCTTTCCACTCCCTGCTGCACGTCAACTGCTCCTGAGTGGAGAGGGTCAGGGATGCCAACTTTCTGGGAGTGCACATCATGGATAATCTCATCTGGTTCCTCAACACTACCTCTTCATGTCAAGAAAGCACAGCATCGCCTCCACCGCCTGAGGAGATTGATGAGAGTGAGGCACCCCACCCTGATTCTAGGCATGCCCGGCTTGGTAGCATAGTGGTTAGCACAATGCTTTACAGTACCAGTGACCCAGGTTCAATTCCCACTGCTGTCTGTAAGGAGTTTGTACATTTTCCCTGTGACTGCGTGGGCTTCCTCTGGGTGCTCCAGTTTACTCCCACGGTCCAAAGATGTACCAATTGGTGGGTTAATCGGTCATTGTAAACTGTCTGTGATTAGGCTAGGGTTAAACTGGGCAGCACAACCTGAGGGGCCGTAACGACCTACTGCACGCTCTACCTCGAAAGATAAATAAATAAGCGTTCTACCGGAGCACCATCGAGAGAGTACTGACCAGCTGTAACACTGTCTGGTATGGGAATTGCAAAACACCTAATCACGAGACCCTGCCGCAGATTGTGAGGGCTGCTGAGAGAAGCATCAGGACCTCTCTCACGCCCATCCAGGACGTACACCAGAGCACTGCATCCACAGCACCCTCAGCATTGTCAGGGACCCCACCCATCCGTCCCACAATCTCCTTGACCTTCTACCAGCAGGCAGAAGGTACCACAGTAGCTGAACAAGGACTGTGGGTCTGGGTAACAGCTTCTTCTCCCAGGCTGTGAGACTTCTGAAACCCTGCCACCACCCAGTACACGTTATTTATGACAATGCCAGTAGCATTATACTGTTCTATATGCACTTTATGTCAGCTTGTACGTCTACAAAATATTTATTATTATCTGTCAATATTATTGTGTTAGTATTATTTCTTGTGCTGTATGTGATATATGTAGAGTATTTTTCACCTTGGTCCTGGAGGAATGTTGTTTCGTTTGGCTGAATACATGTGTCTTGATGAATAATCTTGAGCTTGACTTCAGATCACGTTTGGCCTGACAGTTAGGGACAATGTGTAAATGTTCCAGTAAAGCTGATTTAACAGTAGCACTTCTGCAGTAACTATGTTCCCACTAATACACAATGCAGTTTTATTCTTCTATCCAGAAGGTCATTAAGAATATTAACTTGTCTACAGCCAAGATTTACCTTGTATCTGGTCCCCTTGAAGGTTAACTGTTGTCCCATCTCTGCAATTTGCCACTTCACATAAAGGACAGAATGAAAGATACTTACATCAGCACTGCTTCTAACTACTGGTCCCATGAGATGAGCATATTGCCACAAACTATTGGCTTTAAACATGTCTTTTTAAAGTTCCCTTGCTAAAATAACATGGAGGAAGGTTTAGGCCAGTCACGCATACTATCATAATCTGCCTTTTAATTCATCATCATTATTATGTGCTGTCTCGTATGACATGGGCGATGATAGTCTTTCTATGGCCATGATTGTTCTTGGCAAATTTTTCTATAGAAGTGGTTTGCCATTTTGTTCTTCTGGGTAGTGTCTTTACAAGATGGGTGGCCCCAGGCATTATCAATACTCTTCAGAGATTGTCTGCCCAGTGTCAGTAGTCACATAACCAGGACTTGTGACATGCACCAGCTGCTCACACGACCTGCTCCCATGGCTTCACGTGTCCTGATTGGTGGGGGGGGGGGGGTGTGGTCAGCTGGTGCTACACCTTGCCCAAGGGTGACCTGCAGGTTAGCAGAGGGAAGGAGTGCCTTACACCTCCTTTGGTAGAGACGTATCTCCACCTCACCACCCCAGTTTAATTAGTACCATGAGTAACAGGTACCTCAGTATCATTACATAGCATCCACAAAGTACACTGCCACTACTCACACTGGTTATTCCAACAGCACTTTCTTCATCCATGTCTTTTCTTTTTAATGATGCAGCATCCGTCACTAAAGATCCTCATCATCTGGATCACACCCTCTGTGCATTACCACCAACGAGAAGGAAATACAGGAGCCGAGAGCATTTTAACTGGTTGCGTCGCCCTCTGGCTTGGAAATGCCAGTGCACAGGATTGGAAAAAGCTGCAGAGGGTCATAGGCTCACCAGTGCCATTACGGGCACCGGCCTCCCCCCCTTGAGGACATCTTCAAAAGGCAATGCCTCAGGAAGGGGGCATCCATCATTCAGAAACCCCATCACCCAGGAAATGCCCTTCTCTCATTACTACTAACAAGGAGGAGCTACAGGAGCCTGAAGACACACACTCACTGTTTTAGGAATAGAACATAGAACATAGAATAGTACAGCACAGTACAGGCCCTTCAGCCCACAATGTTGTGCTGACCCTCAAACCCTGCCTCCCATATAACACCCCCACCTTAAATTCCTCCATATACCTGTCTAGTAGTCTCTTAAACTTCACTAGTGTATCTGCCTCCACCACTGACTCAGGCAGTGCATTCCACGCACCAACCACTCTCTGAGTGAAAAACCTTCCTCTAAAATCCCCCTTGAACTTCCCACTCCTTATCTTAAAGCCATGTCCTCTTGTATTGAGCAGTGGTGCCCTGGGGAAGAGGCGCTGGCTATCCACTCTATCTATTCCTCTTATTATCTTGTACACTTCTATCATGTCTCCTCTCATCCTCCTTCTCTCCAAAGAGTAAAGCCCTAGCTCCCTTAATCTCTGATCATAATGCATACTTTCTAAACCAGGCAGCATCCTGGTAAATCTCCTCTGTACCCTTTCCAATGCTTCCTATAGTGAGGTGACCAGAACTGGACACAGTACTCCAAGTGTGGCCTAACCAGAGTTTTATATAGCTGTATCATTACATCGTGACTCTTAAACTCTATCCCTCGACTTATGACAGCTAACACCCCATAAGCTTTCATAACTACCTTATCTACCTGTGAGGCAACTTTCAGGGATCTGCGTACATGTACCCCCAGATACCTCTGCTCCTCCACACTACCAAGTATTCTGCCATTTACTTTGTACTCTGCCTTGGAGTTTGTCCTTCCAAAGTGTACCACCTCACACTTCTCCGGGTTGAACTCCATCTGCCACTTCTCAGCCCACTTCTGCATCCTATCAATGTCTCTCTGCAATCTTTGACAATCCTCTACACTATCTACAACACCACCAACCTTTGTGTCGTCTGCAAACTTGCCAACCCACCCTTCTACCCCCACATCCAGGTCGTTAATAAAAATCACGAAAAGTAGAGGTCCCAGAACAGATCCTTGTGGGACACCACTAGTCACAACCCTCCAATCTGAATGTACTCCCTCCACCATGACCCTCTGCCTTCTGCAGGCAAGCCAATTCTGAATCCACCTGGCCAAACTTCCCTGGATCCGATGCCTTCCGACTTTCTGAACAAGCCTACTATGTGGAACCTCGTCAAGTGCCTTACTAAAATCCATATTGATCACATCCACTGCACTACCCTCATCTATATACCTGGTCACCCCCTCAAAGAACTCTGTCAGGCTTGTTAGACACGATCTGCCCTTCACAAAGCCATGATGACTGTCCCTGATCAGACCATGATTCTCTAAATGCCTATAGATCCTATCTCTAAGAATCTTTTCCAACAGCTCTCCCACCACAGATGTAAGGCTCACTGGTTTATAATTATCTGGACTATCCCTACTACCTTTTTTGAACAAGGGGACGACATTCGCCTCCCTCCAATCCTCCGGTACCATTCCTGTGGACAACGAGGACATAAACATCCTAGCCAGAGGCTCAGCAATCTCTTCCCTCACCTCGTGGAGCAGCCTGGGGAATATTCCGTCAGGCCCCGGGGACTTATCTGTCCTAATGTATTTTAACAACTCCAATACCTCCTCTCCCTTAATATCAACATGCTCCAGAACATCAACTTCAGTCATATTGCCCTCACCATCATCAAGTTCCCTCTCATTGGTGAATACTGAAGAGAAGTATTCATTGAGGACCTCGCTCACTTCCACAGCCTCCAGGCACATCTTCTCAGCTTTATCTCTAACTTGTCCTACCTTCACTCCTGTCATCCTTTTGTTCTTCACATAATTGAAGAATGCCTCAGGGTTTTCCTTTACCCTACTCGCCAAGACCTTCTCATGTCCCCTTCTTGCTCTTCTCAGCCCCTTCTTAAACTCCTTTCTTGCTTCCCTATATTCCTCTATAGACCCATCTGATCCTTGCTTCCTAAACCTTGTGTATGCTGCTTTCTTCCACCTGACTAGATTTTCCACCTCACTTGTCACCCATGGTTCCTTCACCCTACCATTCTTTATCTTCCTCACCGGGACAAATTTATCCCTAACATCCTGCAAGAAATCTCTAAACATCGACCACATGTCCATAGTACATTTCCCTGCAAAAACATCATCCCAATTCACACCCACAAGTTCTAGCTTTATAGCCTCATAATTTGCCCTTCCCCAATTAAAAATTTTCCTGTCCTCTCTGATTCTATCCTTTTCCATGATAATGCTAAAGGCCAGGGAGTGGTGGTCACTGTCCCCCAGATGCTCAACCACTGAGAGATCTGTGACCTGACCTGGTTCATTACCTAGTACTAGATCTAGTATGGCATTCCCCCTAGTCGGCCTGTCCACATACTGTGACAGGAATCCATCCTGGACACACTTAACAAACTCTGCCCCATCTAAACCCTTGGAACTAATCAGGTGCCAATCAATATTAGGGAAGTTAAAGTCACCCATGATAACAACCGTGTTATTTTTGTACCTTTCCAAAATCTGCCTCCCAATCTGCTCCTCTGTATCTCTGCTGCTACCAGGGGGCCTATAGAATACCCCCAATAGAGTAACTGCTCCCTTCCTGTTCCTGACTTCCACCCATACTGACTCAAAAGAGGATCCTGTTAAATTACTCACCCTTTCTGTAGCTGTAATAGTATCCCTGACCAGTAATGCCACCCCTCCTCCCCTTTTCCCCCCTGTCTATTCCTTTTAAAGCACTGAAATCCAGGAATATTGAGAATCCATTCCTGCCCTGGTGCCAGCCAAGTCTCTGTAATGGCCACTAGATCATAATTCCATGTATGTATCCAAGCTCTCAGTTCATCACCTTTGTTCCTGATGCTTCTTGCATTGAGGTACACACACTTCAACCCTTCTACCTTAGTGTCTTTACACTGTTTATTCTGCTTCTCTTTCCTCAAAGCCTCTCTGTATGTTAGATCCGGCTTTACTACATGCACTTCTTTCACTGCTCTATCGCTCTGGGTCCCATCCCCCTTGCAGATAGTTTAAACCCTCCCGAACCATGCTAGCAAACCTACCTGCAAGGATATTGCTCCCCTTCAAGTTCAGGTGCAACCCATCCAATCTGTACAGGTCCCACCTTCCCCAGAAGAGATCCCAATTATCCAAAAATCTAAAACCCTGCTCCCTGCACCAACTCCTCAGCCACGCATTCAACTGCCATCTCCTCCAATTCTTACCATCACTGTCACGTAGCACTGGCAGCAATCCTGAGAACGTCACCCTTGAGGTCCTGTTCTTCAGCCTTCTGCCTAGTTCCCGAAACTCACACTTCAGGACCTCACCCCTCTTCCTGCCTATGTCGTTGGTCCCAACATGTATCATGATTTCTGGTTGCTTTCCCTCTCGTACCAGGATGTCATGCACCCGGTCAGAAAAATCCTGGACCCTGGCACCTGGGAGGCAACAAACCATGAGGGTGTCCTTCTCACGTCCACAAAATCTCCTGTCTGCTCCCCTGACTATAGAGTCTCCAATGACGACAGCTCTCCTCTTCTTCGTCCCACCCTTCTGCACCACAGGGTCAGACTCAGTGTAGGAGGCCCTGCCACCATGACTCACACCTGGTCGGTCATCCCCGCCAACAGTATCCAGGACGATAAACTTATTATTCAGGGGAATGGCTACAGGGGTGCTCTGCACTACCTGACTGCTCACCTTCGCTTTCCCCCCTCTGACTGTCACCCAATGACCTGCTTCCGACAGCTTAGGAGTGACTATCTCCCTGTAGCCCTCATCTATGACTACCTCATTCTCCCTTATGAGTCGAAGGTCATCTAGCTGCTGCTCCAGATTCCTTACACGGTCTTCCAGGTCGCCCAGCCGTATGCACTTCTGGCAGATGTGACTCTGTGGGAGAGGGGCGTTCCCCCAAGACTGCCACATCTCACATGAGAAGCACATCACTGTCTCAGGGGACATTGTAAAGGCTAACTGTGAGCAAGATTGCCCTCCGCCTCAAAACTCCACTCCTTCGCTGGCCCACTCACTCACTGGCCGCTTTCCACCAGTTCCTTTCCCTCCGCCATCAGATTTCTGAATTGTCCAAGAGCTCATGAACACCACCTCACTATTTTGTTCTCTCTTTGCATTGCTTATTCATTTTAAAACATTTCTTATCATAACTTGTACTGTTGCAATGTACCGGTGCCGCAAACCAACAAATTTCACGCCATGTGCCAGCCATTCCGAGCTGGGTCAGTGAGCTGTGAGATCGGGCTTTGATTCTTGCCGCTGTCCGTAAGGAGTTTATATGTTCTCCCCATGACTGCGTGGGTTTCCTCCAGGTGCTCCAGTTTCCTCCCACAGTCCAAAGACCTACAGTATGGGATGGAGTTAGTGAGTTGTGGGCAGGCTACGTTGGCACCAGAAGCGTGGCGACACTTGCGGGCTGCCCAGTAAAACCCTCGCTGATTTGATTTGACTCAGAAATTACGCATTTCACTGTATGCATCAATGTTTTGATGTGCACATGAAAAATAATGATTGCACTGTTAAAGCTAACCTCTCCTCTCTCCACAGATGCTGCCTGACCGACTGAATATTTCAAGACTTTACTAGATTTTACTTCAGGATTCCAGCGCTTTCTTTTTTCTGTTGTTTGCTTTGAACACTTGGACATCACTGGTAAGATTAAATTTAATTCTCATCCCTAAATGCCTTTGCGAAGATGCTGATAAACAAACACCTTGAAACCTTGGCCATGCTTCAGGCGAAGGTGTTCTGACAATGCTGTTCAAGTTCAAGTTTATTGTCATCTGATTGTGCATATATACAGCCAAATGAAACAATATTCCTTCGGACCATGGTGCACCCACAGAACATACATCACACTTAAAATTCAAAGTTTGGAGTAAATTTATTATCTAAGTACATATTCTTCTTAGGCATCCGTTCGTCTCGAGAGACCATGGATTTGCGCCTTGGAGGGTTTCCAGGGCGCAGGCCTGGGCAAGGTTGTATGGAAGACCGGCAGTTGCCCATGCTGCAAGTCTCCCCTCTCCACGACACTGATGTTGTCCAAGGGAAGGGCATTAGGACCCATACAGCTTGGCACCAGTGTCGTCACAGAGCAATGTGTGGTTAAGTGCCTTGCTCAAGGGCACAACACGCTGCCTCAGCCAAGGCTCGAACTAGAGACCTTCAGATCACTAGACGAGTGCCTTAACCACTTGCCCACGTGCTAACTAAGTACATATATGTCATCATATACAACCCCAATGTTCATTTCCTTGTGGGCATACTCAATGAATCTATAGAATAGTAACTATGACAGAATCAATTAAAGCCTGCCCAACTCAGGTTTTCAACCAGAGTGCAGAAGACAAGAAACTGTGCAAATACAAAAATAAATAGATAAATAAATGATAAATAAATAAGCAATAAATATTGAGAACATGAGATGAAGAGTCTTTCGCAGTGAGTCCATTGGTGTGGGAATAGTTCAATGATGGGGCAAGTGAAGTTGAGTGAAGTTAATCCCTTTAGTTCCAGAGCCTGATGATTGAGGGGTAGTAACTGTTCCTGAACCTGGTGGTGTGAGTCCCAAAGGCTCCCGTACCTTCTTCTCAATGGCAAAAGCAAGAAGAGAGCATGAACTGGGTGATTGGGGTCCCTGATAGTAGATGGGGCTTTCCTTTGACAGTGTTTCATGTAGATGTGCTCAATGGTGGGGAGGGCTTTACCCATGATGGACTGGACTGTATCCACTATTTTTTTCATAGCTGATACATAAAATATAACCATGAGTAAGTTATTAAAATATAATCCAAAGTGCATGTAGTGCACAGCACAGATAAGCAGCTCTCTATCCGAGTTACCAGACCTCAGGAGTTCCAGATTTGGATCTAGTGATGAAAGACTGGTGAGATATGAATAAACTCTTCTCGGGCTTCCAGCCGGGTACAAGTTTTGATTTTAACCGAGGTTTCGAGGACAAACTCTGCCACCTTCATCAGGGACGATGTCTAGGCATGTCTAGTTTGATAGCATATATACTCCCATTAAAAATATTAACAGAGACAAAAGGTCTCACTCTGAGTAAGAACTGGAATGCTATTGTAAACAAGGTGGGCCAGCATAAACCTGATTGGATGAGGATGACGGGGTATACGTACCTCTAGACTAGACATGCTTAGGCAGCATTCCTGATGAAGATGACAGAGTTTGCCATTGAAATGTCGGTTGTAATCGATACCTGTACCCAACTGGAAGCGCGAGAAGAGTCTATTTGTCATATACGCCAGGAAAGCAGTAGATCCTTTTTCAAAGACTGGTGAGATGCTCCTAAACCCATGTAGTGTGCGATTTGGAAGACAAAAAGTTCCTATGCATTTTGATTTTGAATCAGAATCAGGCTTATTATTTATTTATTTTATTTATTTTGAGATGCAGCGCAGAACAGGCCCTTTCGACCAAACGAGGCGCACGGCCCAACAAACTACCTATTTAGCCCGAGTCTAATCACAGGACAATTTACAACGGCCAATTAATCTACTACTCAGAGCATCTTTGCACTGTGGAAGGAAACCGGAGCACCCAGAGGAAACCCACGCACTCATGGAAAGAATGTAGAAACTTTCTTACAGAGGATGCCGGAATTGAACTTGAACTCCAACGCCCCAAGCTGTAGTATCATTATGCTTCCCGCTACGCCACCTTAGCTGTTATCACTGATATACATTGTAAAATTTGTTGTTTTGTGGCAGCAGTACAGTGCAATACACTATAAATAAATAAATAAATGAATACACTATAAATTACTAACATAAATATATATATAAATTAAATTAATGCAAAAAGAGTGAGGTAGCGTTCATGGGTTCATGGACCATTCAGAATACTGATGGCGTAGGTGGGTGTGTGTCTTTAGGCTCCTGTACCTCGTCACTGATGGTAGCAATGAGAAGAGGGCATTTACTAGATGGTAGGGGTACTTAATGATGGATGCCACCTGTATGAGGCATCACCTCTTGAAAATGTCCTCAAAGTTTAGAAGAACGCAGGGGAATCTCATTAAAACCCATCGAATATTAAAAGACCTAGATAGAGTGGACGTAGAATGGATGCTTCCAATCATGGAATCTCTTTTGGATCGAAATACACCTCAACTGGGAGCTGTCAGAAACAGAAATACTTGGAACCCTGTATGCGGAAGACTGGCCAGTCCTTGACGCTAAAGTACATGAGCTGTTAAAGACGATGGAAGTTTCAGATAGAGTAGACAGCCAGCGCCTTTTCCCAGAGCGGTAATGGGCAGGGCATCTGATTAAGGCGTGGAGGACAGTTTAGGGGAGATGTCAGAAGTAGTTTTTTTTACACAGAGAGTGGTGGATGCCTCAGCACGAAGCTGGTGGTGGTGTTAGAGGCCCAGATCTGAATCAGGTTTATTAGCACTGACATATATTGCACTGGGGAAAGAGGAGCTCGACATCTAGCAGTGACGGGAAAAAAATCGCAGTTGACAGAACATGACATTCATGAGTTACAAAAGGGATGGACGGGCAAAAGTTCTGAAGAGCTTATTAGAACTTCTCAGATGGAAGACCATAATCATCCCTGTCATATGACACGGTGCATAATGACGATGATAAGTGGTGAAATTTGTTATCTTGCAGCAGCAGAGCAGTGAAATACATAAAAATTACAATAATCAACAATAGAAGGATATAAAAAATAAACAAATAGTGCACAGAAGAGAACGAAGTAGCGAGGTAGTGTTCAAGTATTCATGGTCCATTCAGAAATCTGATGGCAAAAGGGAAAAAGCTCTTTCGAAAACGTTGAGTGTGGGTCTTCAGGCTCCTGTACCTCCTCCCTGATGGTAGCAATGAGAAGAGGGCATGTCCTGGATGGTGAGGGTTCTTAATGATGGAAGCCACCACAACTTGGACATTTAAGAGACTCTTAGATATGCAAATAGAAAAGATGGAGGGGTATGTAGGAGGGAAAGGTTAGACTGATTGTAGAGTAAGGCATTTTTGCCCACAGAACTGCAGCTCACTGGATGCTTTTTCTTGCACTTTGCACCATGCTCTGTAAACTCTAAAGGCTGCTGTGTGTGAAAATTCCAGGAGATCAGCAGTTTCTGAGATACTCATACCACCCCATCTGGCACCAACAATCATTCCACAGTCAAAGTAACTTAGATCATACTTCTTCCTCATCCTGATGTTTGCTATGAACAACAAATGAACCTCTTGACCACGTCTGCATGCTTTTATGCATTGAGTTGCTGCCACATGATTGGCTGATTAGATATTTGCAGTAAGGAATAGGTGTACAGGTGCACATAGCAAAGTGGCTCCTCAGAGTAAGTCTATGCTCTATGAAGCAAAATTTCCCATATGCTGGAATCCCACTGCACTCCAGAGAGTTGTGAATGAGCTTCATTTCCTGCTTAAATGCGCCATCTCCACTCTTTGACAGCTGGAACTCGGCATTTGAGAACTGTACTCCCACAGAGCACAGAATAAGCGAAGAGGCTCAGATTAAGTGTTGACTATTTGTTGCAATTATAGCACTATTGCCTTTGAGGAGCTCGCTGTGCAAAGGTTTTAATTTCTGGTGGGAAAAGATTAGCCTTGGAGGAGAGCAGGTAATTTCCCACAAGAAAACTACAGACATCTTGCAGAGAGTGAGAATAAGTTTCAAGATTGATTAATGCCATTTCCAGTGCACAAGGTTGTTTCCAGCATAAAAAAAACCACAATACGATAAAAAATAAAAAAAAAATCACACTACAGTTTAAATACATAAGATAGTTTATTTACATAGATTGATTTATGTACATAAAGGGATGCTAGGTACAGGAGTGTCTGCACAGAAGGTGACTGACAGGAAATGATAAAGTAGTAGTGGTTGGGGGTGTGGAGGGGTGGGTTAGTGGCTGGTGGAGTTGACATGGGAAAGATGGTCATCTTGACTGTGGACAGTGATTGGGTTAGCTAGCGATTGGGTTTTAGTTCCTGTCTTCGTCTGTAAGGAGTTTGTACATTCTTCCCATGATTGCATGGCTTCCTCCAAGTGCTTGGATTTCCTCACACATTCCAAAGACTTATGGGTAATTTGTGCCCATGTGATGTTGGTGCCACAAGCATGGCTTCCCCCTGCACATCCTCGGTCTGTGTTGGTCTTGGAGGCAGAACAACGCATTTCACTGTGTGCTCCGATGTAAAGCTGATCTCTAATATTTATTCTTTAATGGATTCCAGAACTGGCGGTCATAGTGTCAATTTAAGAGGCTGGCTATGGGCGATTAAGATGAGGGGATGTTTCTTTACTGCCTTGTTAGTGAGAGAGACAGCCCGCGGGGTGTCAAACTGTTGGGTGAACAGTGGGTTTTGACAGACTCTAGATCTGGGGCTTTGTTAAAGCTTGTATGGTGGGTGGTGGGGTGGGGTTCTAATGCTTTTGCTGTGGGGGAGGGTTGATTGCTGCTGCTTGTGTGTGGGAGTGGGTAGTTTGGGGTTCTAATGTCTTCCTGCCATTCATTCTGTTTTTTCTGCTTTGTGGATGTCTATGAAGAGAAAGATTTTCAAGCTGTACACTGTATACATTCTCTGATATTAAGTGGAACCATTGAACCAGTGAAATGGTTAGAACTTTCTTCCTCAGGGGGCCGTGAAGGTTCAGGCGTCGATTGCATTCTTAGGTCTCGGGACAATGAAGAATGGGAATAATGCTTGAGATACTGTAGATCAGCTGTGACCTTGCAGAATGGCAGAGGAGGCTCATTGGGGTGAATTGTCTTCTCCTGCTTCAAGTTTCTATTTAGTGTTTTGTTCCGTTGTTTTTTAGAATGCAGTTCCTTTCGACCTAGCAGCCGAAAAATCCGAATCAGGTTTAATATCACTGGCATATGACATAAAATTTGCTTTCATTGTGGCAACAATACAATGTAATATGTAATAACAGAGAAAAAAAACTGAATTACAGTGAGTATGTGTATATATATGGTTTAGCTATAATAGTTAACAAATAAGTAGTGCAAAAATAGAAATAAAAAGGTAGTGGGGTAGTGTTCATGGGTTCAATGTCCGTTCAGAGTTCTGATGGCGAAGGGGAAGAAGCTGTTCCTGAATCATTGTGTGTGTGCCTTCAGGCTCCTGTACCTCCTCCCTGATGGTAACAATGAGAAGAGGGCATGTTCTGGGTGGTGAGAGTCCTTAATGATGGATGCCGCCTTTTTGAGGCGCCGTTCCTTGAAGATGTCCTGGATACTACGGAGGCTAGTCCCCATGATGGAGCTAAGTTTACAACTCTCTGCAGCTTATTTTGATCCTGTGTAGTAGCCCCCTGCCCCCCAATACCAGACAGCGATGCAGCCCGTTAGAATGCTCCCCACTATACATCTATGCAAATTTACAAGTGTTTTTGGTGACATTCCAAATCTCCTCAAACAGCTAAAGTAATACGGCTGCTGTAGCTGTATCGATATTCTGGGCCCAAGGTAGATCCTCAGCGATCTAGCTGCTGTCCTGCCATGCCTTTGTAGCTGTATCAATATGCTGGGCCCAGGGCAGATCCTCAGAGAGCTGAACTGTCTCAGGAGTTTGATTCCGGTCAATGGGAGGTCTTACATTTTGGGAAGACAAATGTGTGACTCCAAGTGAGTTTAATTTAACCAAGTTTTGAGGGGGGAGTGGCAGAGAGGTGGATGAGACAGGAATGACCATTTTTCAACCAGCATTAACGTTACTTGAAGCAATAAAGAACCTTCAATTCAGAAACCTGATTCCAAAGTACCGTCCGAGCTTCTCAATGAACATTGCTGAGTTCAGACATCTTCAGGACGTGCTAACAATTGATGGAACATCAAACTAGCCTACCCATCATCAAGGTCATATATTCAGAAAAGTGCCAGAAAAGGGCCCGTAACATGATGAAGAATCCCACCCACCCTGTTCATGCACTGTTTATCCCACTCCCATCAGGGAGGAGGCAATGTAGCATCCACACCAGGACCACTAGACTCACAGTTACTTTCCCCAAGCAGTGAGGCTGATCAACTGGTGGAGGGTACATGATTAGCAATGATGGAAAAGTCAGAACGGGGGAGAGAGAAATCTCGAAGGGTGTTGGGGCAGGGAGGCATCAGAGTTACTCTAGTTTTTTGTTTGCTGTGTTCCCACAGCCTCACCACTACATTATCTCTCTTATCTCACAGCACCTGTAGGCGGTAAGATTAAAGTAAATCCTTTTCAATTTCAGTTTATCTACACAGACAGACGGAGAGAAGGAGTTAAGCAAAGCAGATTTTTCTGCTCTCCTTATGAGAATATTTTTACTTAACCCAGAAGTGAAAGTTCCAGTGGTAACAATGGCAAGACATCTCCAGAGAAAACTACCACTAGTTAAACCCCAACAGTTATCAAGTTCAAGTTCAAGTTTATTGTCAGTCAACGATACACATGTATACAGATAAATGAAATAGTGTTCCTCCATGCCTAAGGTGCAAAATACAGTATATACATTCACACACAGCACATACAGTCACACACCGGACATACAGTCTCACACAGCACATACAGTCACACACAGCACATACAGTCACACACTGGACATACAGTCACACACAGCACATACAGTCACACACTGGACATACAGTCTCACACAGCACATACAGTCACACACAGCACATACAGTCACACACTGGACATACAGTCAGACATAACACAGTCTCACACAGCACATACAGTCACACACCGGACATACAGTCACACACAGCACATACAGTCACACGCTGGACATACAGTCTCACACAGCACATACAGTCACACACTGGACATACAGTCAGACATAGCACAGTCTCACACAGCACATACAGTCACACACAGCACATACAGTCACACACCGGACATACAGTCACACACAGCACATACAGTCACACACAGCACATACAGTCACACACATACATACAGTCAGACATAGCACAGTCACATACAGCACATACAGTCACACACAGCACATACAGTCACACACCGGACATACAGTCACACACAGCACATACAGTCACATGCTGGACATACAGTCTCACACAGCACACACAGTCACACACAGCACATACAGTCACACACCGGACATACAGTCAGACATAGCACATACAGTCACACACAGCACATACAGTCACACACCGGACATACAGTCACACACAGCACATACAGTCACACACAGTACATACAGTCACACACAGCACATACAGTCACACACATACATACAGTCAGACATAGCAGGCACACACAACACATACAGTCAGACATAGCACATTCAGTCATACACAACACGCAGTACATACAGTCAGCACAGCACACACAGTCACACACAGCACATACAGTCACACACCGGACATACAGTCACACACAGCACATACAGTCACACACAGTACATACAGTCACACACAGCACATACAGTCACACACTGGACATACAGTCAGACATAGCACAGTCACACGCCGGACATACAGTCACACACAGCACATACAGCCACACACATACATACAGTCAGACATAGCAGGCACACACAACACATACAGTCAGACATAGCACATTCATTCATACACAACACGCAGTACATACAGTCAGCACAGCACACACAGTCACACACAGCACATACAGTCACACACAGTACATACAGTCACACACAGCACATACAGTCACACATAGTAGATACAGTCACTCACAACACATACGGTTACAACCCAGCATGTACAGTCATAGAGAAAATGTGGAACAAGTGTTCCCTTACTAATCCAGATTGAAGATGAGATTTCTAAAAAATAGGAGCAGGAGTAGGCCACTCGGCCCCTCAAACTTATCCCACCATTTCATATGATCATGGCTGAACTAGGCCAGGCATCAACTCTTCCTCTTTGCCATATTCACACTGCCTCCAGTTCCCTGATGGACAATGTCAACTGAATCACTGCTGTGTTAGACCACACTTAGAATATTGTGTTCAGTTCTGGTTGCCTCATTATAGGAAGGATGTGGAAGCTTTAGAGAGGGTGCAGAGGAGATTTACCAGGATACTGCCTGGATTAGAGAGCATGTCTTATGAGGATAGGTTGAGTGAGCCCGGGCTTTTCTCTTTGGAGCAAAGCAGGATGAGCGGTGACTTGATAGAACTGTTCAAGACGATAAGAGGCAGGGAGTGAGTTGCCAGCCTGTGGTGTAATGGCATCCATGCTGGACTTCGAGGCATGTGGTCCTGAGTTCGAATCCAGCTGGCTCCTAACACGCCTTCCACCTGTGCTGGGTTGTGTGCCGAGCTAGCAAGCCGGCCTCATAAAAAGGAGGCAAAAATGCTAAAACAAAGGCAAGGTTGCTGCCCAATGTGATGCAAAGCGTGGAAAGGAACAAGAGAAACTATAGTTTGAGTGGATAAGTAGTGGCATTTGCCCACAGCAGAAATGGCTAAAACAGGAAGCATAATTGTAAGGAGATTGGAGGAAAGTATACGGGGACGGTCAGAGGTAGGTATTTTTACAGAAAGTAGTGGCTGAATGGAGCACAATGCTTGGTGTGATGGTGGAGGCAGATACACTCTACATTACGGCCATTTGAGAAACCCTTAGGTAAGCGCAAGGATGAAAGAAAAATAGAGGGCTATGTAGGAGGGAAAGGTTAGAATGATCTCAGAGAAAGTTAGCAGGTTGACAAAACAGCTTGAGCGAAGGGCATAAATGACATCCAGATCAATATGCTTGTTAATAGAGTCTTTCATGGCGAACCAAACTTCTAAGATTTCTCTTGATTTCTTGTTTTGTGCTTCTACCAGGATTTTTATAGCTTCCCAGATGAACTTGTGTCCTACGTGTCTTCTTATGGCTAGCCAAAAGTAAGTGTGGGGAGAGCCAGCCTTGGATAACTAAGGAAATACAAGATAGTATCAAATTAAAAGCTCATGTGTACAAAGTCACAAAGAGTAGTGGGAGACTGGAGGATTGGGAAAACTTTAAAAAGCAACAAAGAACAACAAACAAAAAATAAGGAAAGGGAAGACAGAGTATGAAAGTAAATTAGCACAAAATATAAAAACAGATAGCAAAAGTTTTTATAAATATATAAAGTGGAAGAGGGTGGCTAAAGTCAACGTAGGTCCCTTGGAAGACAAGAAGGGGAAATTGATATTGGGTGATAAGGAAATGGCTGAGGCATTGAACGACTATTTTGTGTCGGTCTTCACGGTGGAGGACAGATTTAATATGCCAAAGAAGGATGTTATGGACGAAATGGGAGGTGAGGACCTCGATAAAATCACTGTCACTAAAGAGATAGTGATGAGCAAACTAGAGGGCCTGAAGGTAGATAAGTCCCCTGGTCCTGAAGGGATGCATCCCAGGGTGCTGAGGGAATTGACAGAGGTTATAGTAGAAGCGTTGGTAATCATTTATCAAAATGCTCTAGACTCTGGGCAGGTCCCAGGAGATTGGAAGACAGCAAATGTCACGCCACCTTTTAAAAAAGGATGTGAACAAAAGACAGGCAACTATAGGCCAATTAGCTTAACATCTGTAGTCAGGAAAATGCTTGAAGCTGCCATTAAGGAAGAAATAGCAAAACATTTAGAAAGGAGTGGTTCCATTAGACAGACGCAGCATGGATTCGGAAAGGGCAGGTCCTGTTTGACAAAATTACTGGAGTTCTTTGAGAACATAATGAGTGCAGTGGATAGAGGGGAACAGGTGGATGTCATATACTTGGATTTCCAGAAGGTGTTCGATAAGGTGCCGCACAAGAGACTTATAAATAAGATACGGATGCATGGAGTCGGAGGAGGTGTATTGGCATGGATAGTGGATTGGTTAACCGATAGAAGGTAGAGAGTTGGTATAAATGGGTGTTTCTCCGGTTGGCAGTCAGTGGTGAGTGGGGTGCCTCAGGGGTCGGTGCTGGGCCCACAGCTGTTTACCATTTACATTGATGATTTGGAAGAGGGGACTGAGTGTAGCATAGCAAAATTTGCTGATGACACTAAACTGAGTGGAAAATCAAATTGTACAGAGGATGTGGAGAGTTTGCAGAGGGATATAGATAGGTTAAGTGAGTGGGCCAAGGTCTGGCAGATGGAATACAACATTGGTAAATGCGAGGTTATCCAATTCGGAAGAAATAATAGAAGAGCAGATTATTATTTAAATGGTGAAAGATTGCAGCATGCTGTTGTGCAGAGGGACTTGGGAGTGCTTGTTCATGAATCGCAAAAAGTTGGCTTGCAGATACAACAGGTTATTAAGAAGGCAAACAGAATGTTGGCCTTCATTGCTAGAGGGATTGAATTCAAGAGCAGGGAGGTCATGCTGCAACTACACAGGGTACGGGTGAGACTGCACCTGGAGTACTGTGTGCAGTTCTGGTCTCCATACTTGAGGAAGGATATACTGGCTTTGGAGGCAGTGCAGAGGAGGTTCACCAAATTGATTCCAGGGATGAAGGGGTTATCCTATGAGGAGGGACTGAGTCACCTGGGACTATACTCTCTGGAGTTCAGAAGAATGAGAGGGGATCTTATAGAAATATACAAAATTTTGATAGGGATAGATAAGATAGAAGTAGGAAAGTTGCTTCCATTGGTAGATGAGACTAGAACTAGGGGATATTGCCTCAAGATTCAGGGGAGAAGATTTAGGACAGAGATGAGGAGAAACTGTTTTTCCCAGAGAGTGGTGAATCTGTGAAATTCTCTGCCCAGGGAAGCAGTTGAGGCTTCTTCACTAAATATATTTAAGATACAGTTAGATAGATTTTTATATAGTAAAGGATTTAATGGCTATGGGGAAAAGGCAGGTAGATGGAGCTGAGTTTACGGACAGATCAGCCACGATCTTATTGAATGGTGGGGCTGGCTCAATGGGCCGGATGGCCGACTCCAGCTCCTATTTCTTATGTTTAGCCGATGCTCATGTAAACTAGTGGATAGTCTTCTCCCCGTCTGTCCTACGTAGTACTTGTGGCAGATCCATAAGGGATTTGGAATATTATGTTTGTTCTCCCCGTATGGGCAGCTGGAATCTTGGTTCCCGAGACGAGCATTCCGATGGCCGTGCTGGGTTTGTGTGCTATCATTATTCCGATTATTCCATGTAGTTGGAGCTGTCCTGCCATCAATTTGGAAATATTTCTGATAATGGTAGGATTAGCCCCTTTCTTGTCTGTTAAAAAGAGTTAAAAGGTTGTTTCTTTGGACGAGACTCCTTCTGATGAAGTTTTTTTGGACAGCCAGTTTGTGTTTTATTAAGCACAGCTGAAGTATCCTGCTTTGCTTGCCCTCCCCTCTCTATCAGTGAGATAATAAGTGGTTGCTGGGGTGAATGGCAGAACACAAATCGAAATTGTCATATTCTACTGTGAGATACTGACAAGGCTTTGTGATCTACAAGATTCAGACACTTTCTTCCTCTGTAGGTTCTAATACTGTTCCAACATGTAAAATATCTTCACTCACAAAATGCTGGAGGAATTCAGCAGGTCAGGCAGCATCTATGGAAAAGAGTGAACAGTCGACATTTTGGGTCTTCAGGACTGAAAGGGAAGGGGGAAGACGCCTAAATAAAAAGGTGGGGGGGAGGGAAAGAAGCCATTTGTAAGGTAATAGGTGAAGCCAGGTGGGTGGGAAAGGTCAAGGGCTGGAGAAGGAAGAATCTGACAGGAGAGGAGAGTGGACCATAAGAGAAAGGGAAGGAGGAGAAGACCCAGGCGAAGTATCAGGCAGGTGAGAAGGAGTTAAAGGTCAGAGTGGGAATAGAGGAAGGTGGGGGGGGGTATTTTTTCAGCAGAAGGAGAAATCGATATTCATGCCATCAGGTTGGAAACTACCCAGATGGAATATAAAGTGTTGCTCCTCCACCATGAGGGTGGCTTCATCTTGGCACAAGGGGAGGCCGTGGATCAACATGGCGGAACAGGAATGGGAATGGGAATTAAAATGTTTGGCCACTGGGAAGTCCCGCTTGTGGTGGATCTTGCGGAGGTGCTCGACACCTCGACGATTTCCAGCATCTGCAGACTCTCTCATGTTTGCGAAACGTCTTTCCTGAGTGCATCACAGCTTAGTACGGCAACAGCTCTGCCCATGATCGCAAGAAACTGCGGAGAGTTGTGGACGTACAGAAACCAGCTTCCCATCCAAGGACTCAGTCTAGACTCTCAGGAAAGCAGCCCAACATTAGCAAATGCCCGTCGCCCACCTTAGACATACCTTTACACCCCAGTGGGGCAGAAGGTACAAAATCTGAAAACACGTACTACCAGGCTCAAGGACAGCTTCTATCCCGCTGTTACAAGACGATTGCATTATCACCTGAATGATATAATAGTTTCTTGGCCTTATAATCTACCTCACTATGACCTTATTGTCTGCCTGCACAGCACTTTCTCTGTAACTGTTACACTTTATTCTGCATTGTGTTACTGTTTTCCCTTGTTGTGTATTTAATATTTCAGTAATATTTGAGTGACCTTGTATATATATTGTGGGCACGTGGCCAAGTGGTTAAGGCATTGGACTGGCGACCTGAAGGTCATGAGTTCGAGCCCCAGACGGGGCAGCGTGTTGTGTCCTTGAGCAAGGCACTTAACCACACATTGCTCTGCGACGACACTGGTGCCAAGCTGTTTGGGTCCTAACACCCTTCCCTTGGACAACATCGGTGTCATGGAGAGGGGAGACTTGCAGCATGGGCAACTGCTGGTCTTCCATACAACCTTGCCCAGGCCTGTGCCCTGGAGAATGAAGACTTTCCAGGCGCAGATCCATGGTCTCGCAAGACTAACGGATGCCTTTTAATGTATATATAGTGTTAGATTAAGCATTCTTGTTTGTTTAAATAACTGATTATATGTGAAAATACTTGAATTACCTACATCATCACACTACCACATGGTACTTGGCACGCCTCACTTCAACTAAACTCGAACTACACCCACATTTTGGGACTCCCTTGAGTTTCTTTGAATTAATTTAATGTTTTGAAGTTACAAAACATAACAATACCGTAATGAACTGTTGTAAAGACATAATCTGCACGGAAGGCGTGCAAAAAAATGTTGTCCACTGTATTTCAGTACATTTGACCAAATTAATTCACTCATAAACCAATTTAATGTGAATTTACAAATTTGAGATGATGTCTTCCAGGTACTTTGAACATGAAGCAGTACAGAACAGGAACTGGCCCCTTTACTCATGATATTGGAACCAAACACAATGCTAAATTAAACCGAATCTCCTTTGCCTGTACGTAATCAATATCTCTCCATTCCTTTCACATTTCTGTGTTTGTCTAAGCTCCACTATTGCACCTGCTTCCAGCACTCCCAGCAGTAAAAACTTGCCCCTGCACACCTCCATCTTGCTGTAACTACATGTCCTCTAGTATCATCCTGAGGTAAAAAAAAAGTCTGAATCTCTGCCCTCTCTATGTCCCTCATAATGTTACCAACTTCTACCGGATCTCCCATCAGCCTTTGATGTTCCAGAGACAACAATCTGAGTTTGTCTGAAATCCTCTAAATTGAAAGTCACAGGCAACAAAAGAATGGGAGATTTGAAATGAATGTCACATCATTTGGGGTGGCACAGTGGTGTAATAGTTAGCATAATACTTTACAGTACTAGCAACCCAGGTTCAATTCCCGCCACTGCCTGTACGTTCTCCCCATGACCGTGAGAGTTTCCTCCGGGTGCCCTGGTTTCCTCCCACAGTCCAAAGACGTACCGGTTGGTAGGTTAATTGATCATTGTAAATTGTCTCGTGATTAGGCCAGGGTTAAATCAGGGGATTTTTGGGCAGCATGGCTCAAAGGGCTGGAAGGGCCTATTCTGCATTGTATCAATCAATAAATAAATCTTTTGCTAATTAATTTCATATACACCAATTTCTAATAAAAATTCCTATCTTGTTTGCTAATTCTGACTTCATTTTTCAATGCTCCCAATTGTTCTTTTAAATAAACTCCCAAAATTAATTGACCAATTGTGACAGCTCATTTATTATTGGCAAGAGTAATTTCCTAATGGATCCTCATTAATAAAGTTAAAAGCGTGTAACCTGTAGTTGCTAATGTTAGTGTGCAAGTATCAGTGACAGATCATGTTAGATTCTCCATTATTAAGCCACGCTTCTAAACATCGACCCACAAACAAGAGAAAACCAGCAGATGCTGAAACTCCAGAGAAACACGCACAAAATGCTGCAGGAACTCAGCTGGCCAGCTGAGGACCCTCTTCAGTCCTGATGAAGGGTCTCGGCCTGAAACGTCGACTGTTTACTCTTTTCCATAGGTGCTGCCTGGCCTGCTGAGTTCCTCCAGCATTTTGTGTGCGCTGCTTCTAAGCACAGAACCCAGTCACAACCTGGAGCTTGGGGAAGATGCATGCGTGCTGAGGTTCTTTGTTGGTCAGGGCTGAGCATCGATGTAGCGTCCTACACAAACCAGGGCTCTTCAATATGGAGGTAAGCTGTTGCCTAGGCAGCAGGCTCCCCCTCTCCAGGCAGCTGATGAATCTTAAGAAATGGCAGAGGCTGATACAGTTTGGCACCAGCAGTGTTACAGGAGTTGCCAGTCAGCAATGACCTCAATGTACTAATGCCTTAAGGACCCCACCTCCTGACTTTCCTTTGGGGGTTTACTCTTGAAGCCTTCCCCATGAGTGGGTATATCTGCAAGGCAGTGAAGGTTGAGTTTTCCTTCCCCTAAATGAGCTGCCAACTACTGTTACAATTATCTCTCCATCTTAAGGAAAATCGATTTTGCCAATATTGAAATCTCAATATTGAATTTATTGTATTTTATTTTATTTAGAGATGCAGAGTGGTACAGGCCCTATTGGCTCAACAAGCCACACTACCCAGAAACCCATCTCTGAACGCACAACATGTCGAACCCTGAAGTGGGTGGGCGACAGAAACAGAAGACCACAAACGTACACTCAGTGGCCACTAATTACGTGGTCACTGGGTGTATGCATGAGGTTCGTTGTTCATAGTGTAAAGGCGGAATAGTGAGGAAGTTTTTATGGGTTCACAGACTGTTCAGAAATCTGATAGTTGAGGGCAAGAAGCTCCTCTTAAAACATTGAGTGTGGGCCTTCAGGCTCCTCCCCAATGATAGTAACGAGCAGAGGGCATAGCCCAGATAACGAGGACCTGAATGATGGATGCTGTCTTCTTGAGGTACCAGCTTTTGCAGGTCAGGTTCAGGTTCAATCTCACTGACATATATTGAGAAATTTGTTAACTTAATAGCAGCCATACAATGAAATGCACGATAAATAAATATAAAGAAAACCTGAATTGCAGTAAATATATGTACACGTTTATTCAAAAGTTAAGTTAAAATAAGCAGTGCTGCAAAATAAGACCATAAGATGTAGGAGCAGAAGTAGATCATTTGGCCCATCGAGTCTGCTCCGCCATTCAATCATGGGTTGATCCAATTCTTCCAGTCATTCCCACTCCCCTGCTTTCACCCCATACCCTTTGATGCCCTGGCTAATCAAGAACCTATTTATCCCTGCCTTAAATACACCCAATGACTTAGCCCCCACAGCCGCTCATGGCAACAAATTCCACAGATTTAGCACCCTCTGACTAAAGTAATTTCACTGCATCTCTGTCCTTCAATCCTGAAGTTGTACCTTCTTGTCCTAGAATCTCCTACCATGGGAAATAACTTTGCCATATCTAACCTGTTCAGGCCTTTTAACATTCGGAATGGTTCTGTGACATCCCCCCTCATTCTCCTGAACTCCAGGGAATACAGCCCAAGAGCTGCCAGAACGTTCCTCGTAGGGTAACCCTTTCATTCCTGGAATCATTAAAATGAAACAGAAATAAAAAGTAGAGAGGTAGTGTTCATGGCTTCAACGTCCATTTAGAAACCGGATGGCAGAAGGAAAGAAGCTGTTCCCGAATCACTGAGTGTGTTCCTTCAGGCTCCTGTAACTTCGTCCCAAAGGAAGAGGGCACGTCCCAGGTGGTGAGGGATGCCATCTTCCTAAGGCACTGTTTCTTGAAGACTTCTAGACTACTACAGAGGCTAGTACCCATGATAGAGTTGGCTAATTTTACAAGTTTCTGCAACTTACTTTTATCTGGAGCAGTAGCCCCTCTCTCCCCCCTCCCCATACCAGATGGTGACGCAGCCAGTCAGAATGCTCTCCACAGTACATTTGTAGAAGTTTTCGAATCTGTTAATTAACAAACTAAATCTTCTCAACTCCTAATGAAATATAGCCACAGATATGCCTTCTTAATAGCTGCACCAATACGTTGCATCCAGGTGAGTTCCTCAGAGATCTTGACACCCAGGAACTTGAAATTGCTCGCTCTATCCACTTCTGATCCCTCTATGAGGATTGATGTGTGTTCCTTTGTCTTACTCTTTCTGAAGCCCACAATCGGCTCTCTGGTCTTGCTGATGTTGAGTGAAAGATTGTTGCTGCAGATGTTCCTGATGGTGGGGAGGGCTGTGCCCATGATGAAAATGGCTGAGTCTACAACCCTTTGCAGCCTCTTGTGAGGCTGTGCATTGGAGCCTCTCTACCAGGCAGCGATGCAGCCAGTCAGACTGCTCTCCACGGTGCATCTGAAGCAGTTTGCAAGAGGCTTTGAATCTTCTCAGGCTCCAAATGAGGCTCAGTAGGTCCAACAGCAATTCGGAGGGAAATGGACGGAAGACATTTCATCAGGGCTGAAGCGAGTGAGGGGTGATGGGAGGACATTTCATCAGGACTGAAGCGAATGAGAGGAGATGGAAAGACATTTTACCAGGACTGAAGTGAATGAGGGGAGATGGAAAGACATTTTACCAGGACTGAAGTGAATGAGGGGAGGTGGCCAGTACTGGCTGCTGTAGAGGCCAAGTCATTGGGTCTATTTAAGGATGATAGGTTCTAGAGTTAGTAATGGTGTCAAATGTTATGGGAAGAAGGCAGGAGAATGGGGCTGAGAGGGATAATAAGTCAGTTATGATAGAATGGGAGAACAGACAGGATGGGCCAAATGGCCTAATTATGCTCCTCTGTCTTGTGGTCTTATGGAGTTGGTATGCCTTCTTGCAACTGCATCACAATAGTTATATGGGAATGATAAAGTTATGCAGAACATATTTGAATGTGATTTATTAAAATCACATTCCAATGTAATATAAATTCCAATTAATATAAATATTATGGATTTATAAGATTGGGCATCACAAGCAAGGGCAGTATTTATTTTCCACCCTTAGTTGCCCTTGAGAAGGGGTGGCTGGGCTGGGCTGACCTCAGCGAACGAAGGGTCTCCAGAGGAGGTGCCCGTCAACCACAATGGTGGTCTGAACAAGATCGGGTAAGGACAGCAGATGTCCTGCCCTCAATGTCCTGGTTAGAGGTGCTCAGTGATAAGGGAGTGTGCTTCACGGCTTTACACAGTGTGTCAAAGTCAAAGTAAATTTATTATGAAAGTACAAATATATATCACAATGTACAACCATGGGATTAATTTTCTTCTAGGCGTTTTCAGGAAAATAAAAGAATACTGTAGAATTTATGAAAAACTACCTAAATAATAAAAACTGACAAACAAGTAATGTGAAAAAGAAGAAAAACTGCAAATAAAAAAATAACACTGACAACATCAGCTGTCAAGCCCTTGAAAATGAGCCTGTAGGTTGTGGAAGCAGTTCAGTGTTGAGGTGACTGAAGTTATCCACGCTGGTTCAGGAACCTGATGGTTGAAGGGTAATAACTGTTCCTGAACCTGGTGGTGTGGGACCTGAGGCTCGTGTACCTCCTTCCCGATGGCAGCAGTGAGAGGAGAGCATGGCACGGATGGTGGGGGTCCTCGATGATGGATGCTGCTTTCCTGCGACCGTGCTCCTCACAGATGTACTCAGTGGTGAGGAAGGCTTTGCCTGTGATGGACTGGGCTGTTTCCATGACTTTCTGTAGTCTTCTCCATTCCTGGGCATTGGTGTTTCTATACCAGGCTGTGATGCAACCGGTGAATACACTCTCCACTGCTTACCGATGCAGTGGAGAGTATATATATGCTGAACCAGTGCAAAATGCTAAGAAAGTGCCATTCTTTGTAATGCCATTTATGTGTGTTTAAGGTGAAGAGGGAGATCTTAATTCCTCTCTCAGTCCTGGCTTTTGGTTGGGTGCAATAGTTGACTTTATCATGGAGGGTTTCGAGCCAAAGCAACATGCTGCCAACCTACACCCACACTGAAAAACACATCTCACACACAAACCTCTCCATTCTCCCTCTGACTCAGGAACACAACCTTCCCGACCATACCCCACTCTGTCCCACACTCCACCCACACTCGCCACACCTCAATCCTACCTCCCCACATCCCAGCCTGCCCCCGCACCTCCTCGACCCCCAACATGGTTAAATTAACTTCCCCTTGTAGAGAACATTCCCTGACATAACTCTTAGCTGCCGTGGAACATGTTGCAATCAGCTAGCTCTCTTGTTATTGCCTCCGGGTTTGGGTCACTGGGAACGCAGCCAAACCAAGAAACTTCCATTTTTATGCTTTAAGCCACTGGGAACATTACAAACCATATAAAGTCATTTACCGTTTGAGGTTTGTACAAACACTGGCTTATTATCCAGGTTTAAGTAAAATTCCATTTTGAGCTCCTTATTCATGAATCTTTTCTCAGTCTAAAAATATTCACGATGCTGGATAAATCTGTGGAAATAAAGCAAATATTCTGATGCTGTGAAAGGTTCCTATTCTATAATTCTCACATAAATCTTGAATGGGTATGGTTCATCTGAAAGGGAGTCTTCTAAATAACCAGGCTCTGTTAACCACAGGGCTGTGAGAAGGAGATGAAGTTCTATTCCTTCAAATAGTTGTAGTCTTCTTAGCCTCTCAATAACTGTGGTAGTGGTTTCTTGAGTATAGTTTATGAAAAACATGTTTACCTTGTCTTCACACACAATGTTGTCCTGTCCCCTTGACCCAATATAAATTCACATCTCATCCTGCTGTCCAGAGGCCCAGGACATCAGCAAAGTTTCAGTCACAGAACAGTGGGTAATTTTGAGATAGAAATCTGTAGGTGCTGGATATCTGAAATAGGAACGGAAAATGTTGGAGAAACTCAGAAGGTCAGGAGCTGTCTGTGGAGAGGGAAACAATGTTAGCGTTTCATGCTGATGGTAGTTCATCCCCACAGTTCAGAGATGCTGTCTGACCTGCTCTGCCTCTCCAGTAATGCACAGTGAAATCACAAGCAGCTGCAGAGACAATCATTCAGAGTTCAGGCACATTGGAACTATGTGATATCACCAGGTTAACACTAAAGAAAGTCACAGAGTCATACAACATGGAAACGGTTAGTAAGAAAGATCGAAGGCTTGAGTCTTGATGAAGCATCTCGGCCTGAAACATCGACTCTTTATTCCTCTCCATAGATGCAGCCTGGCCTGCTGAGTACCTCCAGCATTTTGTATATGTTTGGCAAAGATTGAACAAACTAAGGCTTTACTCGATGGAGTTCAGGAGAATGAGGGTGTCATGGTCCGGTCCATGAAGTCCGCATTCCGGTTCACGGTCTGGTCCATCGACCCTTGCTCCAGGTTTTCCTGTCTACCCTGTTTCTGTTCCTGTTGAGCACTAATTGAGGCAGCTGATTCTCGTTGGGGCTGGCTGCATATATACCTCCAGAGACCAGGGCGGGGTGCTGGATTGTTCTTGTCCTTACTCCTTGTATCCCTTCCCCTGCCTTCTGTTTCCTTGCCTGAAGTCTTGCCTTGTCTTGCCGGTAACTCTCGCCTCGACTCGCCTGAAGTCTTGTCTTGGAGCCACCCTGTACCTAGCTCCCTTCTTGTCCCTTGCCTCCGTCAGGTAAGCCAGGCCAGATTGCCGTTACCCTGCGGTGGGTCCTGTCCCTTCCTGCCCCTTGCCTCTGTTGGGAAAGCCAGGTCAGATTGCCGTTACCCTGCGGTGGTCCTGTCCCTTCCTGTCCCTTGCCTCTATCGGGAAAGCCAGGTCAGATTGCCATTACCCTGTGGTGGTCCTGTCCCTTCCTGTTCCTTGCCCTCCGTCGGGTAAGTCAGGCCAGATTGTTGTTACCCTGCGGTGGTCCTGTCCCTTACTGTCCCTTGCCTCCATCGGGTAAGCCAGACCAGATTGCCGTTACCCTGTGGTGGGTCCTGTACGTTCCTGTCCCTTGCCCTCCATCGGGTAAGTCAGGTCAGATTGTTGTTACCCTGCAGTGGGTCCTGTCCCTTCCCGTCCCTTGCCTCCGTCGGGTGGAGATCCGCGCCCTGTCCAGGAGTACCGTGCCTTGCCCAGGAGGAGCTTCAAGACCCCAAGCCTCAAGTCTCCGGTCTCCAACCTCGCCTCAAGTCTCAGGTCTCCAGCCTCGTCTCAAGCCTGAGGACTCCAGCCTCGTCCTGCCTGCCAGCCAAGTCACGTCCTTGCCCAGTTCTGGGATCCAAGCCAGAGGAAAGACCCAGGTTCTGGGTCCTTGTCCAGTCTCTGGCTCAGAGTCCAAGCCCTGGCTTCTAGATCTCTTGTCCAATCCTGTTCCCGGTTCCAGGTTTTCGTGTCCATGTCCTAGCCCCCTCTCTGTATCCTAGTCCTGTCCCTAGTACTTCAGTGTCTGTGTCTGGCACTTGGGCCTGTCCCAGCCACCACCTTATGACAGCGGGGTGATATTATGGAGATCATGAAGGTCATAAGTAGGATGAAAGCACACGGCCTTTTTCACAGGGTTGAGGACATAGGTGAGAGGGGATTGATTTAATTGGAACCTGAAGGGCAAGAGCTGATCAGTATGTGAAACGAGCTGCCAGGCTGAGAGGTTGAGGTGGGTACATTAATATCATTTAAAAAGCACTCAAACATGGGTAGGAAAGATTTAGCAGGATATGGGCCAAACTTGGGCAAATGGGAACAGACAAGATGGGCAACTTGATAGCATGGACTAGATGGGCTGAAGGGCCTGGTTCCTGCTGTATGACTCTGTGACCTGGCGATATCATGTAATTCCAATGTGCTCTAAACTCTGAATGATTGTTTGGAATGGATTCCTGCTCTCATCTCTAATTGCCTCCTCAGCTGCTTCATACAGAGGGAGTCCCACACTGGAGTGTTGTTCAGTGGGCATCACAGGCACTCTACTGCCCCAGCAGAACTTTGACCATCAAAGTAAATCTGTTATCAAGGTACGTACATGTCACCACATACAACCTTGAGATTAGATTATGAGAACACTCAGTCCTCTTTTATTGTCATTTAGAAACGCATACATGCATTAAGAAATGATACAATGTTTCTCCGGAGTGATATCACAGAAAACAGGACAAACCAAAGACTAACACTGACAGAACCACATAATTATAACATATAGTTATAGCAGTGCAAAGCAGTACCATAATTTGATGAAGAACAAACTATGGACACGGTAAAAATAGTCTCAAAGTCCCCGAGTCCCCGATAGCAGGTGGCAAAAGGGAGAAACTCCCTGCCATAAACCTCCAGGCACCGTCAACTTGCCGATGCCTTGGAAGCAGCCGACCCCAGCCGACCCTGAGTCCATCCGTCTGAAAACTCCAAGCTTCCGAGCAGCCTCTCCGATACCGCCTCCCGAGTGCCATCCTCTGCCGAGCGCCTTCGACCTCTCCCCGGCCGCTGAAACACACAAAGCCGAGGGTTTCAAGGCCTTCAGCTCCCGAGATTCCGGTTACCACACAATAGCAGCGGCAGCAAAGCGGGCATTTCAGAAGTTTTCCAGGTGTTCTGCTGTGCTCTCACATCTGTCTCCATCAAATCAGGATTGTGCACGGTCCCCTACTTGACAAATAACCGATATTCATCACCGAAGTGGCCACGCGCGCTGCTGTCGCGCCGCCATCTTCTCCTCGCTCCCGGGAGATTTATTTTCTTGCAAAGCATTCACAGGGAAATAAAGAAATAGAATAGTATTTATGAGAAACTACTCATAAGAAGAGACGGATAAACAACCAACATGCAAAAGGAGACAAACTGTGCAAGTAAAAAGTAAGTAAAACTGAGAACAAGTTGTAGAGTCATGAAAGTGGGTCTGTTCAGGGTTGTGGTGGGTGAAGTTATCCACATTGGTGTAGGAATCTGATGGTTGTAGGGTAATAACTGTTCCTGAACCTGATGCTGTGGTGGGACCTAAGGCTCCTGTTCCTCCTGCCAGATAATAATAGTGAGATGGCCTGGATGGTGGGAGTCCTTGATGATGGATGCTGA